>NW_026728839.1:963938-1263938 GCF_030272615.1 Cryptomeria japonica
AAGTATAAAGGATTTTGAGGAACTTTTCATTTTTTATTATAAAATATAATGTTCCTCAAAACCAGTACGGGTTTTGAGGAACTTTTGATTTTTTATTATAAAAAAATAATGTTCCTCAAAACTAGTACGGGTTTTGAGGAACTTTTGATTTTTTTACTATAAAATATAATCATACGGGTTTTGAGGAACTTTTGATTTTTTATTATTTGTTTTTTAATTGTTTTTGGCTAGGCTTGGTGTTACCAAGCCTAGCGCATTTTTGAATTTCCAGAACATGCACGGGTTATGAGAAATTTTATTTTTTTTTGCATGTGGCCACTTTTCTATTCACCATCTTGGTGCACTTACCCGTATTGTATGCAATCCTGAAACTAATAGTCAAAATAGAAAGGACAAATAAGATCTTGGAAGACCTACTTCACATGTACTGCATGGACCAATAGAAGGAATGGGAAGAGTACCTACCACCATTAGAGTTTGCTTACAATAACACTTTTCAAAAATCTTTGGGAATGACACCCTTTGAAGTGTTGTATGGTAGGCCATGTTGAACACATTTGAGTTGGGACAAACTTGCGGATAGAGTAATAATTGGTCTTGATATGTTGAAGGAAATGGAAAGGAAAACTAAGGAAATAAGGCAAAGGTTGAAGGAAGCGTTCGATAGGCAGAAAAGTTATTCAGACAAGAACAAGACTCCAAGGGAGTTTGAGGTGCGAGAAAGAGTCTTCCTAAGGGTTAGACCATATAAGAGTTCCATAAGATTTGGGGAAAAAGGCTAAGCTTGTACCTTGTTATGTTGGACTCTTTGAAATCTTGGAAAGGATCAATCTAGTTGCGTACTGGTTGGCCTTACCTCCCTAGTTGAGCCAAATCCATGATGTCTTCCATGTGTCGCTTCTTAAGAAGTATGTGCTTGATGAGAAACATATTTTGAATTGGGATACCTTACAGGTCTAGGAAATAGGGGGAATAATGATAGAGCCCTACAAAATCTTGGAGAGGTGCCAGTACTGATTGTGCAACATAGAGGTTGATTAGTGCAAGGTACAATGGAACTAGTATGATGAGAAGAATGCCACCTTTGAGGACACTATTGTGATGCAACATATGTTTCTCTTTTTGTTTTAGACTGATCATGAACTATAGACTCTTTCTATGGCTATATTAAATAAGTGCATCGGGATGATGCACAATTTAAGGGGGAATGATGCCATAACCCTCTCTCTCCATTTTTGATAAAACTTGATACTATTATTATTATTATTCATATCATTTTGTGATTTTGTTAGAAATGGTTTATTGAATATGGTTGAAAAGCTATTACAATAAAAATGATTGAATAGTGGACACACACACACACACTTGAAAAACATAATTTAAATGGAAAATTATTTAATTACTCAAATTTCAATTGACCACATGTCGTAGGATAAAATGAGAAGCTTCTGGAAGTAATTTTAAAATTCCACTTTCTTGCATGTAACCCCCCACTTTGATAATAATCGATTTTGCATGAAGACAATTTTGGAAAAAAATCTCCATTCTTAATTAATTCTTTTGATAGTGGAAGTGATGCTTTTTATATATAATGTATGCTAACTTTTGCAAAAGGAGTCTATGGTTTTTGGGAGGAAAAGTAATTTTTGAAATTCTTGCAATAAAAATTAATGTTAGAAGTAGATAGATTTTGTAGACAATTGTATTGTAGGAGATAATTTTCTTTTCCAAGATTTTGAAGAGATATTATCAAGCTAGAAGGAAGGTTTGAAGAAGATTAGTTGGAAGATTTGGAGGGAAGAAAGCAATGCATTTTTTTTTTAGTGTAGATTTATTTACAAATAGGGGATACAAATATGTTTATAGGGTAGATATGGAAATGAGAAATATCTTTAAAACTCTTTTATTTGTTTATAGGGTAGTTTGCATTAAACCATAGTTATAAAATAGAACTACATACTATATGCCTTGATTCTGTGTCGAAATGGGTATGTAGGCAGTTTAGGGACGGAGTTGTCCCTAGTACTCAGGCCTACGTGGATTGGGTCTAGGATTTTGGTTAAAGGAGAGAAGATGGTCCTTCTAAGTCTCTTGGTCTCTCAATCAAAGGGGTATAGAATTTACTAATTGGAAGATAAAAAATATTTCAATGCATACTCGGAAGGAATCTTGTATGGATTCGCTTGACTTCTCGAGGCTTTAGGCCAAATTTTGAGGCAAAAATCAAGCTTATATGTTGTTTCATTTACTCCTGAGGATGGCGACCTTGGTGTAGTCTTTAGACAGTAACTCGGGACTCAGATGGTTATGATGAGTCTAAATTTCTTTGGCCAGAGCATTTCCTATTCCTTGAATAGATGCATACCCCATTTGGGTAGATGCCTATCCTAAATTGGATTGAAGGATTCTCGTGTCCCATATGGATAGATGCCTAACTTGTATGGTTAGATTCTCATCCCGAATGGATGAATACCTGGTCCATTGGATAGATTCCTATAGTATGCGATTGAATCAGATACAAATAAGAATAAATACAAATAAAAATAAAAAATAGAGTTTTTTTGGGTTGAGTATAGTGGGTTATTACACTCTGGCTGAGGGAGATGTTGCCCTTCCTGGGGGAATGTTTGTACTTGGGTTATTTTTGGTTCCTCTCGACTAGGTAATGCTAATGGGAACCCTACTATGGATGTTAATTCTTTACCTCAACCTTCATTTACTGGGAAGCATAGTTAGTTTTGCTTGTGTGGCCAGATCTACTTCCTAGCCCTCCAAAGGGGTTCATCCTCTTCTCTATGCCAAGTCCTCCCCTTGTAGTGGTTTTTGGACAATATTTTATGGATAACATTGAGTTTTACCAACACTATGCTATGGTCTGTAAATTTTATGAGCTTTGGAATTCTTTACCAGATCTTCATTCTTGGGTGAGTAAATCATGGAAGCCCAGGGTTGCTCAGAATATTGAACTCTTTCCCTGTGCTAAAGGTTTTTCATTGCTTCTTTTATGTATTGTTTTAATCATGACTAGATTTTGGACAAGATGTGGACCTTGGGAATTCACTCCCTCTCTATTAAGCTTTGGACTACCTCTTCCAGTCCCCTTACTGAACTTCTCAACGTGCATCCATTTTGGGTTTGACTTCTGAATCTTCCTCTCCACTTTTGGGAACAATCTTTCTAGAAGGTCATTGACAACTCTATTGACCATTTCTTGATGGTTGATGATGCCATGAATTATATGGGTCACTCCATCTTTTCTTGCATGTTGATGGATATTGACATCTCCTCACCCCTCCCCGGGGATGTGGTTCTTATGGTTAGGGACAGGTCTTCGACTCAACCACTCAATTTTGAAGGCCTCCCCTTTATTTGCAAAAAATGTTTTTCCATGGGCCATTTAGCATCAAACTACCCCCTTTCACATCACAAGGGGGTGGTTACTTGGTGGAAGGATGCCACCGTGGATCACTTGACTATTTATATTACTAACTCGATTGATGAGCCACCCTTTGGCAATGAGTCTTCTGTTGATGCTACTATTATTGTCTGTGAGGATTCAACTCTCATGGCTCCTGATTTGGACTCAATTCATGTCACCTCTGATTTCTAGCTTTGATCTACACCTACTGCTTCTACTCCTGATGCCACTCCTCTACAACAACATGTTGTTGATCTAGAACAACCCCTTGTTTTGTAGCTGTCGGTTGTTGCCTTACAATTGCATTCTCTTGACTCTACTGATGGAACCCAAGTGGGGACCTTATTGTCTGATCACTCTCTTGATGGTCCCAATGTCAATATTTCTTGGACTATTATTTGTCACAAGTGGAAAGGGCAATTTTCCTCACCCCCCAAAACCCCTCCTTGAGTTGGGTCTAGATAGTTGATGGTTTGTAAGGGTTTTGTTGTTGCAAATATTTTGTTGATAGTCACTAACTATGTTTAAGTGTTCGTGCCCTACTCAACATCTCTTTGTAATAAAAATAATTCCACCTATATTTTGTACCCACTTTAGTGTCCATCCTTCTTTAGTAGCTGCCTTTTAAGCTTTACTTTTTCATTAATTGTGTGATTATTTTATCTCTCATAATTTTTCTAGACAATCATTCATAGCATGCATGTACACACATAGCACTGGTATTCCATGATATCTTATCATTTAAAAGGCCTTTATGAGAGTTTCCTAGTTGTCAGCTTGTGTGATTAGAGAAAAGAGTTCTAAATGATTTTGAAATAATTCACTCATCCCCTCTTCCCCTCCTCTTCTCACTTTAAAATCTATTTTTCATTCCATACAATCAACTCTCTTGGATATTTGGTTACTCTTTTCTCTCTTTCACTCTCTTTCTCATGCACAACTTACTACAACATTTCATCATAGTAGCCTCACTTAGCTCTTATGCTCTCTTTTCTTTTTTAAGCCTCTCAAGTAATTCTTTCTTTTTATTTGATATCTTTGAGCATCTGGTATTTGCCACATCTCTCATCCACTAAATCATTTATCCTTTTTTATCAAATCTATTTTTCTTTTATCTATCCATCTGGCTCCATCCGACTGTTGTGGAGTGCCACCCAAACAAACCTCAAAACATTTTTCTGCTTTTGTGTTTTGTTGGTATTTGAAGGAATTCAACCACATGGACGTTTATAAATATTTTATCATTGTTTATCTATATCATTTTGTTTATTTACATGTCTTGTTATTTATCTCATTTCTTTGTATTTTTGTTGTGTAGTATCTTTTGATACATCTTTGATTTTTGGGTTTTGCAAGTTGGATAAATTATTAATAAGGGTCTTTACACACTCTGGGTGTTTCTTGTTTGTGTCTTGTACAAGACAACAATACTATATGTGAATATATGTGTTGTTCTAGTGTCCTTGGTTGAGATGCTCAAATTTTGACTGAAGAATCTTCATCCTCTAAAATTTCTAATTCTATACTTAAAAAAGTTAATTTTATATATTTATTTTTACATATTTTTTATTAATTTTATTTCCTTTAATCATGTCAATTAATTAAATCTAATATAAGTGTATGTAGTGGAATTGATTCTCAAAAGGACATAATTTTCCTTTTGAAAGAGTGATATTTCCTATACTATACTTAATTCCTTTTAAAGATAATAGAAAACCAAAGTATAGATGAATCTTCCCTACTCATAGACAATGAGGATCCTAAATTAGTAAGTAGAAGAGGAGTAAATCGATTAACTAGATGACATTGATGATGTAAGAGCAAGAAATGAACATGGGGAATATTCATGAAGGAATGTGATGCACATTATGGAATATTCATGAAGGAGTGAGATGCAAGATAATATTAGATTTGATGTAGTCAATCAAGACTTGGTAAATAAATTTCATATTCATAATGGATCCCATCTTCCAACTAGGTTTGAAGAAGGCCTAGTATGTAGCCAAATCTCAACCAAAATAGGGGGATTATTAAAGGATAAATTTCATTGGTGAGATTAAAAAAATTTGATGGATTAATTTCATTGGTGAGATCTGAAATATTGTGAAGGTCAAGATTACAAGACAAAATAAATGTGGTGTTAATCTTATTTCCATGGAGGAGTGCCATGATTGTTGTTGGGATTTTTAATTGCAATTGAGGTTGGAATACTAATTCACAACTTAGGGATTTTAGCCACACTAAGAAACCCTTCATGAAATAAAAGCTACATTTAATTATCAACCTAGGGATGTGAACTTGAAATGAGACAACAATATATATGCACTATGGAAGCCTTCTAAGTTGTTATTCCAGTTGTGTATAGAAAATAAAACTCAGAATAATAAACTAAATTTAAAACATGACAATGCTAGAAATAAAACTAACTACAAAGTAGTGGTTGTAGGAAGACTGGTTATTTGCAATAGTAGTGGTTGCAGGCTGACTGTTCTAAAACTAGTGAAATTAAATACGATGAAAACAAAACCTATCATAACCAACACACTAATTAAATTAAACAATAATGAATAAAAATATAAACTATTACAAATCTAAACTATGATAAAATCACAGTTCCTCAAGTGGCCCTTGCTTGAGTTGCCTTCAATCTATCATTAGCGTTCCATGTTTAATAGACAAGCTTCAATGCTCAAATAATCTTCTTATTTCAAATCAATTATTACATGGACATATATCAGACCTGCTGATTGAAATTGGAAACCATTAACAAGACTCAACACTAACTAGATACTCTCTAAACACTAACTATTCTCAACACTACTTTCAACACTATTTACTCACAACTCAACAAAATCTGAGATTTATGCTTGAGGCTTGAGAGTTGAAGTAATTACAAACTCAAAAAATTATTATAAATTTCATTTCTCCTATGATAGAAATAAGATGAATTATTCTACTCATGACTGATAATAAAGATTAAACTAACAAGAGTTGAGAGAGTTCTAATCCTCTTCGAACTCTACAACTATAAAGTATAGTCATGAGTGAACATGAGTACAAAATATATTATAATTATTTATGAATCATCAAATATTATTTCCAAAAGATTATCCAATGTTACTTTACTTCAATATCTCTGAATACATGACCTTATGAAGAGGTAGAAGAGTCCAAGTTGAACTAGAGCTCAATCCTTAACTATTGCCTGGAAATATGTCATTTTGTCTTAGTCAACTTCTAGTGAATGCTTCTCATTAACTATTTTGAATCAGATCAAACATTTTAAACCAATTTTACATATCCTTTTAATCTTTCCAGATCATTTTGAAAATATTAATTGTGTTAAGAAACGAGTGAGATATGTTCATTTTTATTGAAACTGGTTTTTTAACATTTTCTGCACTTTCAGTCAACTACTACATCTGTCAATTGCCAACTTGCTCCTCCTCCTTTATATTTGTATGAACGAATAAAATCACTCAAAAAAAACATGTTAAACCTTATTAAGTACTTTAAATTTAATAATAATCATTTATAATAATATTTTACCTTTATTTAGCACCAACTAGCTAGATATACATATGCATATTAAACACCATTAATCCTAGTTAATGCTTCACAAAACCAAGGTAATGTTTGGAAATTACTTGGAAAGACATTATAAACATGAGGTAAAGTATCATGAAACATGAAATAATATTGTCAATTTATAAGCTCATCAATTGTCAAATCATAATAGGGTCTAAAACACTAGCAACTAGAACAGGGTTTTTAAGGTCATATATTGCCATCATTCAAGAATCAAAGCTCTCCACTTACAAATTATTTAGTCTAATCTAAATGAATATCATGTGGGGTATTACCAAATGATAAATTTCTTTGGTGAGATCCAAAATATTTTGAAGGTCAAGATTACAAGAAAAAAAAATGTTGTATCAATCTTATTTCCATGGAGGAGTGTCATGATTGTCACATCATAATAGCACCTAAAATGCTCATAGTAAACTCTAGCAACTAGAATCCAAAATGAGTGACAATACTATGTGTGAATGTCTATGCTGTGCTAGTGTCCTTGGTCGAGATGCTCAAATTTTGATCGAAGAATCTCCATCCTCTAAAATTTCTAATTCTATACTTAAAAAGTTAATTTTATGTACTTATATTTACATATTTTTATTAATTTAATTTTCTTTAATCATGTCAATTAATTAAATATAATATAAGTGTATGTAGTGGAATTGATTCACAAAATAACATAATTTTCTTTATGAAAGAGTCATATTTTCTATACTATACTTAGCTCAATTTGAAGATAATAGAAAACCAAATTATAGATGAATCTTCCCTACTCATAGAAAATGAGGATCCTAAATTGGTAAGTAGAAGATGCGTAAATCCATTGACTAGATGGCATTGATGATGTAAGAGAAAGAAATGAACATGGGGAATATTCATGAAGGAATGTGATGCACATTATGAAATATTCACCAAGGAGTGAGATGCAAGATAATATTAGATTTGATGTAGTCAATCAAGACTTGGTGGATAAATTTCATATTCATAATGGATCCCATCTTCCAACTAGGGTTGAAGAAGGCCTAGTATATAGCCAAATCTAAACCAAAATAGGGGGATTATTAAAGGATAAATTTAATTGGTGAGATTAAAAAATTTGGATGGATAAATTATGTTGGTGAGATCCAAAATATTGTGAAGGTCAAGATTACAAGATAAAATAAATGTGGTGTCAATCTTATTTCCATGGAGGAGTGCCATGATTGTTGTTGGGATTTTTAATTGCAATTGAGGTTGGAATACTAATTCACAACTTAGGGATTTTTATCCACACTAAGCAACCCTTCATGAAATAGAAGCTATATTTAAATATCAACCCAGGGACATGAACTTCAAATGAGATAATAATATATATGCATTATGGAAGCATTATAAGTTGTTATTCCAGTTGTGTATAGCAAATAAAATCATAATAATAAACTAAATTAAAAACATGACAATGCTGGAAACAAAACTAACTACAAAGCAGTGGCTATAGGAAGACTGATTATTTACAATAGTAGTGGTTGCAGACTGACTGTTCTAAAACTAGTGAAATTAAATATGCTGAAAATAAAACCTATTATAGCCAACACACTAATTAAATTAAAGCATAATGAATAAAAATCTAAACTATTGCAAATCTAAACTATGATAAAATCACAGTTCCTCAAGTGAACCTTGCTCGAGTTGCCTTCAATATGTCATTAGCGTTCCATCTTCAATAGACAAGCTTCAATGCTCAAATAATATTCTTATTGCAAATTAAATATTACATGGACATATATCAGACTTGCTGATTGAAATTGGAAACCATTAACAGGATGCAACACTAACTAGATACTCTCTAAACACTAACTATTCTCAACACTACTTACTCACAACTCAACAAAATCTCAGATTTATGCTTGAGACTTGAGAGTTGAAGTAATTACAAAATCGAAAACTTATTATAAATTTCATTTCTCCTATGATAGAAAGGAGATGACTTATTCTACTCATGACTGATAATAAAGATTAAACTAACAAGAGTTGAGAGAGTTCTAATCCTCTTCGAACTCTACAACTATAAAGTACAGTCATGGTTGAACATGTGTACAAAACATATTATAATTTTTATGAATCATCAAATATTGTTTCCAAAAGCTTATCCAATGTTCCTTTAATTCAATATCTCCAAATACACGAACTCATGTAGAGGTAGAAGAGTCCAAGTTGAACTAGATCTCAATCCTTAACTACTGCCTAGAAATCTGTCATTTTGTCTTAGTCAACTTCTGGTGAATGCTTCTAATTAACTATTTTGAATCAGATCAAACATTTTAAACTCTTTTTAGATATCCTTTTTTATCTTTCCAGGTCATTTTGCAAATCTAAATTGTGCTAAGAAACGAGTGAGATATGTTCATTTTACTGAAATTGGTCTTTTGACTTTTTCTGCACTTTCAGTCAACTGCTACATCTGCCAATTGCAAACTTGCTCCTCCTCCTTTCTAGTTGTATGAAAGAATAAACACACTCAAAAACAACATGTTAAACCTTAATAAGTACTTTACATTGAATAATAACCATTTATAATAATATTTTACCTCTATTTAGCATCAACTAGCTGGATATACATATGCATATCAAACACCATTAATCCTAGTTAATGCTTCACAAAACCAAGCTAATTTTTAGAAATTACTTGGAAGGACATTATAAACATGAGGTAAAGTATCATAAAACATAAAATAATATTATCAATTTATAAGCTCATGAATTATCGGATCATAATAGGGTCTAAAACGCCCATAGTAAACACTAGCAACTAGAACAAGTTTTTTAAGGTCACATATTGCCATCATTCAAGAATCGAAGCTCTCCACTTACAAAGTATTTCATGTAATATAAATGCATATCATGTGGGGTATTACCAAATGATAAATTTCTTTGGTGAGATCCAAAATATTTTGAAGGTCAAGATTACAAGAAAAAATAAATGTTGTGTCAATCTTATTTCTGTGGAGGAGTGGCATGATTGTCACATCATAATAGTGCCTAAAATTTCATAGTAAACACTAGCAAGTAGAACACTCATAGTAAACACTAGCAAGTAGAACAAGTTTTCTAAGGTCATATATTGAGATCATTAAAGAATCAAAGCTCTTCACTTATAAAGTATTTAGTAGAATCTAAATGCATATCATGTGGGGGATTATCAAAGGATAAATTTCTTTGGTGAGATCAAAAAATTTTGAAGGACAAATTTCTTTGGTGAGATCCAAAATATTTTGAAGGTCAAGATTATAAGACAAAATAAATGTGGTGTCAATCTTATTTCCATGAAGGAGTGCCATGATTTTGAAATCATAATAGGGTCTAAATGCTCATAGTAAACACTAGAAACTAGAATTTTTTTTTTTTTAAGGTCATATATTGCCATCATTCAAGAATCAAAACTTCGCTTATAGAGTATTTTCTCTAATCTAAATGCATATCATGTGGGGGATTATCAAAGGATAAATTTATTTGGTGTGATCCAAAATATTTTGAAGGTCAAGATTACAAGACAAAATAAATGTGGTGTCAATCTTATTTCCATGGAGAAGTGCCATGATTGTTAAATCATAATAGGGTCTAAAATGGTCATAGTAAACACTAGCAACTAGAACAACTTTTTAAAGTCATATATTGCCATCATTCAAGAATCAAAGCTCTCCACTTAGAAATTATTTAGTCTAATCTAAATGTATATCATGTGGGCCTTCGTTTTGGATTTAGCAACAAGATCATATGGTCTTTTCTTTTGGACCCTATAAAAGATGAAATTTGAGCCTATCAGCAAGGTTTTATATTACATGCTACAAGTGTAGACACTTCTTATAGATCATTTGTCTTTCACCCCATGCAATAATTTAATGAAATAAAAAATCAACTTTTTAACATGTCTCAGTTAGGAACATCATATTGCACAAGTATAAGTATACCGGTTGGTTCTCTAGTTGGAAAATAATTTGTAATCCTCATATTTCCTTAAAGGTATTCACAAGATATGAAAAGGTTAATCAATTCATTTCAATAGACAATTAGACAATTATCCAAGAATGCTTTAAAGCCATATAATGATCTTGGAGATTATAAATTCGTTGTACTAGAAAAACCTTTCCACATATGATCTTTAATATAGAAGAGAAGTGTAATTGTGCACCAAACTTAATTAAAACTCCAAAATCCTCTTAAATAATATATCATTTTATTTTTATCATAATTTTACTTAGAAATTCAATGGAAAAAGAAACATACCGTTGATCTAAACCCCAACAAATAGATTTCAAAAAGGATGAACTTTGGAAATTTTAAGCAATGATATAGAGGGTCCTTGTAAGTATTAAAATATACAAAGGAGACCTTACCAAATTTTAGAAATTTAAGATCCAGTGCAAACATTGGCCTCCTCTAAGTCATCAACACTACATCTTAATAACTAATCGTTATCTAACTAATCTATATTGGGATAGAATGGAAAATAGGTTCATACATCACAAATGGTGAAAATATCTTTATACAGGCAATAGAAAATGCTATATAATTATTATATTTAGCTGATGGGCTACGTATGGTGGGTGTCACTCACCGGAATTCAATATTCGCACACTAAAAAATATTTCTGCCAATTTGCTCACGCTGAAAAATATTTCTGTTGCTCAAGCCTACAATCTAATTTATACTTATCTTCACCGTTTGTTTGCTGTAGCTAACATATGTACCACCACCTACTGCAACAGATATACTCCATCATAGGTTGGATGATCTTATGTTTATCCTTACCACTTCACTTCACCGCCTCAACCACCATTAGCAAGACTTAACCGCCATTCAAGCAACTATCAATAAGCCAACAATTTTCACTAAAAGTGGCAATCTTAGATCAACGCCCTATCTTAAAATGTCAGCTAAGACTATGTATTTTTTATGTACCCCTTATATTAGTAGTTATTTGAAAGTTGATTGGTGAAATGAGCTTTCACCCTTCCTTGGCACCAAGCATACGCTTTGGTTCCAAAATGATGTTAACTGTTGTAAGATTTTGTAGCCTTGAACATACTTACTGGCAAATTTGAAGGTGCTCTACGTGAGGCTATGGAATATTATTTCTATCTCCATACAATGCAACCATCTTAATGAAATGATAAATTGTTTGTCCTTTTAAAAATCTTTGGGTATTATTTCTGCTATGATGGTACTGCAAGCTTATGATCTATTGACTAAATTTGTAAACATAAATCATTATTATTATTGAATGATGGAAAGGTCTGTCTTTTCCAAGAATCCAAAATGAGTGACTAGAGGCTGGAATATCATATTTCGTACCACATTAGATAAAATTGCATCACTCGACTGAATGGCAAAATTTGGTGCATGCTAGACCAGATTAGATTCGTCCATTTTCAATTCCATTTTCTCTCATCAATATAATAAATCGAAGAGTTAAATAATTTGGATACAAAAGACTCATCCACTAGGCATGTAAGAAGGTGGTGGATGATGGCGATGGAAGATGGTGGTGGGAAAAAGATTGACTGGAATCATTAATTATTATGAAAACGAGATGCAAGAAAGGTCTGTAGTGAGTAGGATATAAGACTGAATAATTATTTTTGTGCCATCCTTAAAATGGCAGATCTTCTCCTCTGCTATCAAAATCACCTACCTGTGATACCCTATCTCCCCCTTTTTCTAACCCCCTTTCCCAACTTCCAAAATTCTACTACCCCTAATTACTTATGTAATAACATGTCCAGATGCACCATTCTATATAAATATAGACTTACAAGTAACTTCGGTAATTTACAGTCTTTTTTTCAAATGCCAATGGTGAAATAAAATCAAACGATTTACCCATTAAATCTATATGCAACGCAAAATTTTAAACGAGTAAAATAAAAGACCATTAAATAATTGAAAACAAAAAATAGATTGCAGAGAGATGCAGAATAATGAAGGCAACTGAATCTTAATATACTACAAATTTGAAGATCCCATTCTTACCAACGTGAAAAATAAGCATACCCACCTGTTTTCATTACTACTTTAAATTCCACATAGATGCTTCACAAGTTTGAGCAACTTTGCTCTTGGGAAATACCAACAATTTGATATAGAAGGAAAGGAAATCATACCCAACATAAACAATCTTTTGGTATGTTTGAAGGTCTAGAATGCTGCCAGCATAGCTCATCAACATTGCCTTAGAAGAGTTTAGTAATTATTTTTTTGCCAGGTGCTCACAATTTAGTTTTTGTAAAGTTAGTTTGTTTTTTTGATGATTTTGTTTTTATCTTTGTCTTCTTAAGCGTTTAATTTGTAGATATTTCATAGTTGGAGTTTTACTTTATCATGTCATTAACGATTTCAGATTTCTATAGATAAAACATTTTATTAACATATTGTTCAATTCAATTTTAATGCTTCATTATGTTTTTAATGATCTATTATTTTTGTAGCAAAACTAAATACTTAATTGTATAAATTACAATTGGTGTAACAATTGCAACTCCTTTCAATGCAAGTGCTAGTTTAAGTAGGTTCTTCTAAGTGATGATTGAGTAGAAATATGAGTAAGTTACAAGGTAGTAATTTTCGAGTTTGTAGGTGGAAGAATCTCTTGATCTATTCATATCAAGTGATGTTGCCACACTCAACATTTTGGTAGTGTTGTAGAGAGAGTTACAAGATATATTGTTGAAGATTTGAAAAGAGATCCTAAATAAAAAATACCATAAAACCTAGGTTCATGTATGTCCTATTTTGACGTTTTAACACATCGCTCCATTACAAATAGGGACCCCCTACTTTTTACGTCCTCTTGGTATTTTGGTTGTGTTTCTTTGGGTCTTTTCATAGTGTTCCTTCGCTCACCTTGGTTTGCAAGTGTTTTTGGCAAATTCTGATCAAGTCTTCAAGTCATATGAGTAAATTTGGCTAAGTTTGGAACTCATTTGGTCTATTTTAAGGTTTTTCCGTTCAGACTTAGATTTGACGTCTTTTCCTTAGGGTTTTGGAAAAATTGAACAAAAATCTTCGTCAGAAGGAAATGAATTCAAACACACAAAAACATTCTGATCAGAATAAAATTTGAAAATATTATTATATATTTTCTATATGTTAGTAAATGGCATTTTTGAAGGCCTTCAAAGCATTTTTAGCCCTTTCATGCGGCACACTCTTTCAAAATCTCATCTACAACTCTTGGAGACCTTTCCAAAGAGTTCAACGGCTCATAATTTTGAGTCCTGTGCAGAAAGTTATACCTAGTTAAAGTTAGGACAAATTTTATATAGTATTTTTGAAAAAATTACATAGTTTTAGATTTTATTATGTAATAAACAAATGTGACTGTTGGACTTCGATTCTCAAGGGGTTTTTGTGACCCTTGGAATCTCATTAACTTCTATATGTTGGATTTTTGAATGGAATAGATTACTTTTTGGCTTGCTTCAATTCTGTATTATCTTGTTCATCCACAACACCGTAGGTTCTCACTTAGGTGTTGTCATCCGAATCCATAATTTGGATCAGTGGTATCAGATCAAGTTTTCTCCTGTATGTCATATCACACGTGATCAACATATCAAAGATTGGGGTTGGAAATAAGGAATCTTTCAGACTACCTTCCTTTGAGATGCACACGACCGCAGATGGCCAAGTTACAGACGATGAAGACATTAAAGCATTGGTTGTAGATGCATTAACAAAACAATGAGAAGAAATGATGGAGCAGTTCAAGCAGATGCTGGAAAGTCATGGGCCACCTGCAAACCCACCATTCATAGGGTATATGCCATTCAAGGTGCAAGTGAATTTTGATATACCCACCTTCCAAGGAATGATTGATGTAGATGTCGTTGATGATTGGGTTTCAAAATTGGAAAGATATTTCTCTGTCAACCAGTTCTTAGATGAAGAGAAAATAACTTTCCCTCTTCTCAAAGCTGAAAATCATGTGAAAGATTCTTGGGAAGCGAAGTTAGCAACCAAGGTAGCAGAAACAGGCACTACGTTCATCTTTGATCAAAAACCCACATGGGGAGAATTCATGGAGCACATAAAGGAAGAATATTTTCCTGTAGATACATATGAATAGAAATATATGCACTGGCAATTGCTTCAACAGAAAAAAGACCAAACTGTTCAAGAATATACTAATCTGTTCCATGCTTTAACAACAAAACTTGGCATCAAAGATTGTGAGAAGCGCCGAGTTTTAAAATATCAGAGTGGACTCCATAGGTATATTCAAACTGAAATGGAATTCCTAAACATAGAGAGTTTACCTAGTGCATATAAGTTTGCTACAAAAATTGAGGAGAGATTCAAATAGAAAGGAAGGAGGGATAGCTTCTCAAATAACAGATGGAAGAGCTCCAAGGAATCTCCTCCCAATTCACCAACGAAAAAGGCATGGGGTATGAAGAAGACACAAGAGAACAATATGTGGTGTGAATTCCATAAGAGTCCCTCTCACAACACAAAAGATTGTAGAACCATAAAAGTTTGATGATGGAGACACATGAGGACAAGGAAGAACCTCAAGTGGCAGAATCTTGTCCAAAAGAAAGTCATGAATCGGTCATTGAGGCTGATCCATACACAACGGTAGCTACTACAAAGATATTTCCCCGGGAGGATGAGGAGAGATTATTTCACTCACAGATGTGGGTCAGAGGAAAAGCCTTGCACTTTATTGTTGATAGTGGAAGTCAAAAGAACCTAATATCAATAAATACTTTGAAAAGATTGAATCTGAAAACAACAACACATCCGCAACCCTATTCTATGGGATGGGTAAGTCAAGGGAGAGATATCCAAGTGCACCAGCAGTGTTGCATTTCCTAGTCTATAAAGCCTTTCTAAGATGAAGTAATCTGTCATGTGGCTCCTTTAGATGTTTGTGATGTTTTGTTGGGACAACCATATATGTACCAGTGCCATGGTGTCTATGAATCTAGACCTCGCAGCATGACAATCAAATTAGGTGAGTAGAAATACTGAATACCAGAGGTAAGCCCTACATACACTACCTCTTTGATTAGTGCTAAGCAAGGTAGGAGGCTGGTTGTCAAAACAGGAACATTCATATTATTAATGATTAGTTTTGAAGAAGAAAGGAAGTCTGTATATAATTCCAATGACATCACAAACACCACAACACAGCAGAAAAGATCAATGGACCAAATTTTGATAAAATATGAGAATTTGTTTAAGTTGCCAACTGGGGTACCTACACACTGCCAAGTAAGACACACTATTGGTTTGATACCAGGAACTCCATTGCCTAATGAACTAGTCTATCGTAGATCAGTATTAGGAAATGATGGAACTAAGAGGTAAATACAAGATTTGATTGAGAAAGGACATATTCATCCAAGTGCATCACCCTATGGTAGTCCCATGGTTCTGGCAAAGAAAAAGGATGAAATCTTGGAGCATACCAATAAGAAATATAAGGAGAAACATGATGAGTATCGCACTCCTCATAATTTTCAAGTCGGGGACAAGGTGTGGCTGCATATTCAGAAGGAACTCTTGAAGCCATATTTTTCTCCACTATTAGATGTTGCAGAAACAATTTCCACTACAGCATTGAATCCAGGTGCAGCTTCTCCATTCCAATGTGATTAGATTGTGGACACCATGGTGAAAACACTCAAACAACAACAGATTTATCTATACAAAGTGGTTCGAGCAGGGTAGATCACTCAACAAGGAGCAGCTTCAACTCTATTTCCCTCATTCCATTCAGAGCATTGATGCAATGGAGCCCATTGCTCTTCAAGGGGGGAGTAATGATCAGAATAAAATTTGAAAATATTATTATATATTTTCTATATGTTAGTAAATGGCATTTTTGAAGACCTTCAGGGCATTTTTAGCCCTTGCATGCGGCATGCTCTTTCAAAATCTCATCTACAACTCTTGGAGACCTTTCCAACGAGTTCAATGGCTCGTAATTTTGAGTCCCGTGCAGAAAGCTATGCATAGTTAAAGTTAGGAAAAATTTTATATAGTTTTTTAAAAAAAATTACATAGTTTTAGATTTTATTATGTAATAAACAAATGTGACTGTTGGACTTCGATTCTCAAGGGGTTTTTGTGACCCTTGGAATCTCATGAACTTCTATATGTTGGATTTTCGAATGGAATAGATTACTTTTTGGCTTGCTTCAATTCTGTATTATCTTGTTCATCCACAACACCACATGTTATCACTTAGGTGTTTTCATCCGAATCCATAATTCGGATCACATTCCTTTAGGATGAAAAATTCTCTTCAAGAGTTTTCTCTCTCCAAGAATTCTAGATGTGCAGGATTCTTTCAGAAGTGGACAAAACTGTTGAAATTCTTCGAAGGAGACCAAGTGTGAAAAGGATATTTTATTGCTATAATTTAGGATGGAAAGCATGCCACGTGTCTCCATAGGAGAATTAGAGGCCGGTGTTGCCAAATTCATTTCTTATGCCATTCATGAGAAAGATAATGGCCGCCCATTTCTGGAGGAGGATCTTTTGACCGAATGACATAGTGGCATATTTATTTAAGGAATATTTCAGTGGGTGGAGGCTGGGTCAATGCATGCTGAGATATTTGAGCATCTTCTTGCATTCAACAGTCACATTTAGGAGATAATGGGAATTTATGGTAGCGTGAGTGGTTTTGCATGCAGGAACATTTATTGCATGTTAAGTGAATTTGATGAAAATAGTGCATTTGATGCACAGGTGGACACCATTTTGAGCATGTAATAATTAATTGTATATGGTATATTGGGCATTTAATGAATATTCCCACCTTGTTGCATCATGTGTGGGAATATTTTTGGGTAAACCCTAAATAGGGTTTTGTATGTAGCCAAGGCTTGAAGCCTATATAAAGGGGTGACCCCTCTCATTTTTAAAGGAGGGAGATTTGTATGAATTTTTTTTGATAAGTTATTGAGATAATAACACTGATGCATTGTTTCAAAACTTGCATGGTTTCAGCTTCCTCACTTAGAGTAGAAGTAGATTAGTTTGATTCCAAAGGAGAATGTAATGGTGTTTGATAAATTTCCATGGTTCAAATTTTTTAAAATCTTGTTGATTATAAGTTGCAGTATAATGTTAGTCTAAGCCACTAAATTTGTGCTAAGTTCAATTGTAGATAGCCCTTTGGATTGTGTTGTTTTTAGTATTCAAATGCACTTTATCATTTTGAAAATCCTTCAACATCCTTGGAAGATTGCACCAGTTCTTGTTGAGTTGTAGTTAATCTTGGCGAAGCAGAATTTGGTTTATTTGGAATTCATCCATTAGAGCACTATTTGTTGATATCACTACCCTTAGGAGTAGCTTTAGATCCTTCTAAACCTTTTCCCCTTTAATTTTAGTCTATTCCAGTTCAGTTCATTTTTAGCGAAAGCTTCATGGAATTGCTATATTTGATGATATGTTCCAGCCACAACAAAGAAGTGAAAGAATGATTCAAACATAAGTCCCATTGGATTACCAACATATCACTTCAAGCCAACTGAGTCACATCCATTGCATAATTAGAACCTTGGAGTCAATTGTTTGAACTTATTGCAATCTTAGCATACAATTAGAATTTGATCAAGAGAGAGTAAAGTGACCGTTGGAAAACTTTATTTTGTGTTGCACATGGTCACAAAATGCACATCAACATGTCCAAGTATAGTGTGGGTTTCCCCTACCTTTGTTTCTCAATATCACAACACAAAGTCATTTCTTCCTTGCATAACACAATCAACAAGCTCTATAGTGTCTAATAAATTTGTCATATCCCTAGAAATTACACAAAAGAAAGAGCTTTGAAATAGATTTTGTACATCTATCAAATCTTAAAACTTAGTAGTTGCAAGATATTTCAATTGAGTAGAGATGTGCGTCTATTAACAACTGTAAATTTACTTTAGATGTTGATCTCATCGCCACTAAGAGTACTTCTCTTACCCTCAAAGGTCATGAAAGTTTTATTCACAAATAGTCATCAATATCTCTAGAATGGTATTCAACTTTGTATTTGGCTAAAATTAAATGGTTAAAGAAAATGTGACAACACTATATCTAGGTAGAAAGAAAATACTTTTAGGTTTAAAATAACTCACATATGAGGTATGTCCATATTAGGTTTAGGGTTATGATTGTTGGATAATACATTTTTTATATTGCTAATCATTCACAAATATTTTGCCAAGAGTTGCAACTTAGAGATCCATGTTTTTAAAAACACCTCCATGCTAGAAGCCAATTATGGAAGACCAAGAGTCATGACTTAGAATTCCAAATTAGATGTCCCTTTGATATTTAAAATTAGGTTTCCACAATGATAATTTAATACTTTAACCAATTTAGCTTGACCCCTTATATATATCAACACATTAAAATATTTCTATAAAGATAATGATATTTAACTTTTAATGTTAATTTGTTTTTTATTTAAATAAGCAACAAAACAAGGGTGCTAACCTTATGCAAACTCAAGCTGAACATGCCATTAATAGCAGGTCACACGACCACTATTAGCAAAACAAAGGCCAAAGAGACCTTTAACAACATACTAGTAGTATAAATAGGAACCCAACTCAAGAGTGGAGAGAAATTTCACCCACAACTTGGGGAATATTTTGGGGGAGGAAGATATACCTTTTTTCGTCTATGACAAACAACATTCCAAGCAATACTATTGTTAGTAACCTCATTACAATTGGAATCAAGAGGTGAAATCCCCTTAGAGGGTCTACCAGTACATGGAGCAGACAACTGACCAACCATCAAAGGTTGTTGCAGATGAGGCACAACAAAAGTAAAACCCATAGGGCTAGAGGAGGCCACACTAGTAATTAAAGGAGGGATAGGATCCATGAGGATTGAGGAGGCCACAATAGTAATTTGAGGCACAACCTGACCCTAGGAGGAGGAGTCATCAACATGTGAAGAGTCATCATAATCTGAAGCATCAACAACCAAATGATCACCATTAGCGTCCTTCCATCAAGTAGCAACATCCCTACGACATTAGAGAGAACAATTCATAGCTAAGTGAAAAATAGAGAAGCATCTATGACAATGAAAGGGGAGGGCCTCATAATCCAACAATTGAGTCCATGGCCTATCCCCAACCATAATAGCCAAATCTACAAGGAGAGGCATAAAGCAATCGGTGTCGATTAAAATGCAAGCATAAGTAGAATGACTCATGAAGGAAGTTGTATCATCAACCCTCAATAAGCGACAAATAGACTTGCCAATGGCCTCATAACAAGAATGCTCCCAAAAAGGAATAAGAATATTGGGAAGATGTACCCACACAAAATGCACATTGAGTGGTTTGGGAAGAGGGTTAAAAGAAGCTGTCTAGGGTTTGATCGAGGGAGGTTTAACTTCCCAAGCCTACAACTTTCTCAACACTAAGTCACAATCATCGAAAGAATAAAGGGAAGAAATAAAAAAATGCTTAGCACAAGGGAAAAGCTCAATGGTACCAGCAATTAAAGGCTTCCAATATTTTATCACCCAACGATGTAGATCTAGAAAGGAAGGCTAGAGCCCAACAAAATCAGTACACCAACCCACAGCGTTAGTAGAAGACAACATTTTCTACTAAATCTTAGCCACAAACCACAACAGGGGAGGTATTGGCACAAGGAAGAGGACAAGATTTCCCCTTAGGAGGAAGAGCAACAACAAATCTAGCAACATGAGCAAAGCTCCACCCATCGACAATAGAAAAAGGCCTAGGAGGAGGGATCCCAAGAGCCCCAAAACTGTCCACATGAGGGATACCAACATGCTCAACATTCAACAAATGGATAGAGGGAAAAACTCCCACCTGAGTAGCAAAGACAACTATTTCAAAAGAACCACCATCCACCTCCAAATCTACCAAAGAAGTCATAGGCGAAAAGGGCACAACAAACCTCGATTGAGAGCCCATAGGTGCATCAAATATAGGACTAGGGATAAAGGTTGTAGCTATAGAAAGAGCTTGAGTTGTTGCAGCCATATTGCAGTTGGAGCAGTGAGAGTTGTTGCAAAGGAAGCGAGAACTTTTGAGTTGAAATTTTTTGAATGTTAATTTGTTTAATTTAGTATGTGTTAATATATAATTAGATGAAATAAATATTTTTAAATGTGGGAGGAAGAATGATATTAGTGTGTGTCTAGATCTTTGCCCCTACTAACTATTTGTTAAAAAATAAATAATAATATTAACAATAATAATAAATATCTTTGCCCTACATTCTATTTGATGAAAAATAGATAATAATAATAATAATAATAAAACATTTTTATTGTTGTAACATTCATAAATGATTAAAACAATGTTTTCGAATTTTTGCCCCATTTGAACATCAAAAGATACATAGACAAAGTCAACACAAATAAAATAGTATAAATGTGGTCACGCCTGCATTGACATCGATTACACAATGTTGTCCATCGCCTGAAATTTAAAATTAAAGATGATTTCAAAGATCTAAAGTTGAGTTCTCTGTTTTCTTTCTACCATTGGTAAGTAATGAGCCTCATTTTCTGTTGGTTTTCCGATTTTTTTTTATTTTTTAATTTATAATTTATTTCATAGTTCCCGCTGGATAATCGATGACATATGCCTTCCCATTCAAATATAAATTTATAAGTATGATTCATTGGCTTACACTTTCATTTTAAATTGCAGAAATATGATGTTATAATTGCCAAAATATGAATCCAATAATATATGACATTTTATACAATATGTTGATAAAATCTGCATATCAACACTATTTCTTCTTAATAGTTTTATCTGAATGAATGGCGGTTCTTATTATATTAAAAGCTCTGTGTTTGTTGAATTTACACTTATCTTCTCATTTGTTAATGCTAATCATCGACTACGTCATATATATATATTCATATAAAAGCAATGGGAAAAACATTATGAAACAGTAGTACACCAGCCTATAATAGAACAGCATAAGGATACTTGGAAACATTAGCATATGAAATCTGATTTATTACATTTTTGTATAACGTTTGACATTTTTTTCCTAGTTGTTTATGAGACATCATTTTATTTGGAATAGTTTAAGAGTTTTATATGATGTTATAAGAGTATTCATATAAAAAAGTATATTAAAAATATAATTGTAAGACAACTCATTAGAGTAAAATAATATAATCATTAAGTAAAAAAATGATTATAAATTTTTTTCAAGTATATAAAATAAAATAAATATAATGAACATATAAATAAAATAAAGTATATTTTAAATATATCTAAAATAAATTTAACATATTTATCTTTTAAATTTTTTTTAAAGACGTCGATTTTTAATCAATTTGTTATATAAAAGTGGAATAGATTTCTTGAAACATAGATATGTTAGTTTTTATTTGGAAAGTTATTTTAATTTATTTAAGAGTTATTTTATAGTTTTATCTTTTATAAAAAAATACATTTAAATTTTTGATAATTTTTGTTAACATAGCCACACCATTACATTTCATCTCTTGTTGCTATTATAGTCATGCTTCTTAACATAATACTACTATTCTTATATGTAATAATATTTTTCTTGAGTAATATTGCTTACATATATAGTTAAAAGTATTACTATACACATTACTTATATATTAATTATATAAACGTACTTTAATTTATACAATCTTTTTATAATTTATAATTAAATAATTTTTTTAATTATGTATATGTGTATGTGTATGTGCATGCATACAAACACACATACAAATTTTTAATAAAAATAGAGTTTGTAGAAAATCTATTACTTAAACATATATAATATATAAAATTGGTATTATATGGTTAACAAATATTTTTAATGGCTTTCCCAAGTTGAGTTACAAAATCACTCCTCACACTTCTAGATTCATCAATCCACTACAGTTAGAGGGATATGCCATTCTTAAATGTGGATAGATCAGCTCATAAAAAAAAAAATCACAGACACACACACCCACCCACACATACACAATTTTTTTATTTATTAAATAACATCATTTATTATCATATATATTTTTGAATAGCTCTTCTATATCGGATCCCAAAATTATTGTTTATGTTTCTAGAGGTAATTTTTAACAAGATTCATTCACAACTAAAGATATGTAATATAAACAAACTATATTAGTATCCAAATATATACTTTGATCCTAAATTCTATCGCATAGATTGAAGATTAATCTATTATTGTATCCTTTATTAAGATGATAGAAACCAAAATATGGGAATGCAATACATGATTCTCAAAATGTGTACTCTTTCAATTTGATTTCTTGAGATGTTCCCATAGTTAAAATGTTGAACCATGGAATGCATACAAATTTACTTCCTAATCGTAAAACATTGGTTAAAAATATTTTTTCGTTATAAGGTATGTGTACGGTTAAACACTTCTAGGATTAATGCCTTATATTAGGTTACATAATCATAATAAACTAGTAGAAACAAGACATGGAAAAGAAAAAAGAGATATTCTATCACCAAATGGACATGTTTAATGATCTCTCTCCAAAATTTTAGAAATCCATACGTAAAATTTTGAAGGAAGTGATTGTTTCTCTCATGAGTCTTAATGAAGTTGATCCTAGTTCCGATGAAGAAGTCCTACAACTGAAAGGAAATAAAATTCCTTAGGGATTAGTTTATTTAGAAAGACTTTTTGGAAAACATTATCGTTATGTCAAAAAGCACCAGTAACCAAGATCTAACTCGAGCATGGAGGTGGAACAGGTGGACTTGGGAACACCAGAGCATCCAAAGTTGGTTAACTTAGGAAGATGTTTCTCTGCAAAAGCAAAGGATAAGTTCATCAAGCTTTTGCAGCAATATATTGGTGTGCTTTCTTACTCCTATGATGATCTCAAGTCTTTTCATCCTGTTGTGACCTTTTCACACATCACCCCATTGCAAATGGGGATCCCCTCTTTCCTGCTTTCCGCATTCTGCTAGTTTAGGGTTTTGGTAGTAATTGGCAATTTTGAGCTTCTAGTGTCCGAGTCTCAAGTTTTGAAACATGATCATGTCTAATTTATATTAAGGTTTTGAAGTTTTGTATAGGGTCAAGTGTGCAAAGAGTTAAATGTTTAGGTGATCCTAATTTTGTCTAAGTGTAGACCTTTTTGAGCATGAACAAGTTTTAAACATGTCTTGATGCGTTTTATTGAAAATTTGAAGTGTCCAGATGGTTTTGAGTGGTTAAATAATTAAATTCTTGATAAAAATCCATGTTTTGAGGGTCTAAACGTCAAAATTCCTGATGGGAGGTTCTTTTGCCCCACATTTTGGATGACCTAGGAATTTACTCCACTCAAAATCTTGATAGGAGAAGAATTCCTACTAGATTTCCAATGGACCCCATTTTCCCCCCATTCAAATTCCAAATGGAGGGCGATTTTCCACCAGAGGGGTAAATTTTGGCTAAGTGTTGGGAAATCCTCTTGATGACCCACATTTTTCCCTTGGGAGTGCAGATGACTTTGATGCACATGAAATTCATGTTCCTGATGAAGATGGATTTTCCAATAGGGCAATTCATAATCAAATTTTGGGGATTTTTATGCGGATGACTGTTCCTGACTAAGGGCAAATTTCCCCAAGTGGCAATTTTGATGAAATTTGATCTGGATGACTATCCAAATAGGGGTCTATTTTCCCCCACAATGCAATTATGAGCTTAAGTAACAAAATGAATTGAAATTTTGACTCCAAATGGATTGCAATTTTCCCCTAGAGATTTTTTTGTGCAAATGACATGATTTTTCATTGGGATTTTTATCCCAAAGAGGGGCAATTTTCCCCAATGAGCATATTTTAATATTTTTGAGTTTTCTTTGGATTTCTTAATCCAAATATGGGGTGATTTTCCCCAAGAGCCCAAATTGAACTAAATTTTGAGAATTTTAAATTAGTGGACCCAAATTTTAATTGTTTTTGCAATAACCAGTGATTATTTAATGATTTGCAATGGTTATTTAATAATTAAATATTTTCTAGAAGCAAATTGATTTTCCCAAGTAGGCTATAAAAGCAAAGTTTTTATCCCACATTGCTTGTGTGGTGAAACCTCAAGGTGAAAGAAAGTTTAAAAGATGCTAGCCAACATCAAAATATTATTATATTTGTTGAGTGTTGCATCTAAGTGGTTGATTTGGGAGATTTTTCTAGCTGAGCGATTTTTGTGAAGTGTTATTTTGACACCATTAGAGCTGAAGTTTGTTTTTCAAGATCATTTTCTACCCAACTAGACTTGGGAAACAATTTTGGGAGGCCATTGAAGCAATCTTGAGGGGAGATTTTCATACGGGTGATTTTCCAAGGGTGACGCCATTATCCCAACTGGCTGATTTTGGTTTTGGTGGAATTTCTTCAATTTTTGGAGTGAAATGCTTGCATTCGGGAGGTGCCATTGCTAGGTGTTGGTTGTGTTGTGTTCAGACCTGCATTTTCCTCCATTGTTGAAGGTGGTTATACCTCCATTGTTGGTTGAAGCATCTTTTTTAAGACTTAATTTTCACCACCCATCTCATTCATACATAGGTGATTTTGGTTGAAGACCATTTTGAGTGCAATTTGAAGCATTTTTGAGCGATCACCATTGATTTTGTAGGTCTGAAACTCCATTGTTGCAGGTTGTCCTCAGACTAAGTTTCATTTCCAACCACCTTTGTGCTTGGGCGATGTTATTGGGTAACCATTTTTATGACATTTGGTGATCATTTTCTGAGTGTATCACTATTATTTAAGGTGCTAGTAAGTCTAAAAATTCATTTTTGGGACTTGTCTTCAAACTGATTTCTTTTTACCAACCCTATATTCATGCCTAGATTTGACTATTTTGATCTTGGGAAGGTTATTTTCATCATACATTTGCATTCTACATGGCTGCAACATTATTTGAGTGATTGATTTCAGGTATTGCAGGTTGTCTTTAGACTTATTGGCAGCCATTAGTGAGTTTGGAAAGGTGTCTTCAGGCATTTTTTGAAGTGAAAATTAGACTTTTTACACCTTTTCTAAGACATTTCTAGATTTGGTATACTCCTACGACCTTAATTTTGATGAATTTTATGAGTATACTAATGTCAGACTTTGCTAAGTCTAAAAATGATGATTTCTAGAAGTTTTTATGAGGGTTTTGACCATATTCTTATCGTATTTACATTCTAGTTTGAGAATTTGTTAGAAATGCGGATGAAATTACTGATTTCCATTCCTAATAAGTATCCAAATAATTAGAAATCACAACTTATCTAATTCTGAAAATAGTTACCAGGAGGATTTTTCTGAAGTTATTGACTTCCAGCTTCGTACAGGTACAATGTCAAAATCCAGGATTGGAATCTAGAAGGAGCAATTGAAGATGGTCCAAGAGGTATTCTATCCTCAATCCAAGTTATCATCCAAATGGAAGGAGATCACTGACACAAACATGTACTTTCTGAACATGGACCAGATGAGGCAAAGAATGTTTGGAGCAAGAAAACAAATTCCCTCTCCTACCTATGAAAACATCATGAGGAGTGGTATCTATCGTGCCACCAGATTTCTGTAATCCATACATTGTAGTGAGTTAGTCCTAGAATGCATAAGGCATTATGATCCTCTCTCCAGAATGATCAAGACTCCAAAAGTGGTGACCATTTCCTTCCTTGCTAAGGATGTGATTGCCAAAGTGTTTGGAATTCCACGCAGCACAAACATGAAGGATAAGAAAAAAGATGAATATGAATTGAAATTCAAGTTGAAGGCGGATGCGTGCAAGACTATAATAAAAAAGGAATGGATGATCGAGCCAAGGTCTCATCATTCCAAGGTTTCCACTTCTGACACTCATGTGCACAAATTTGAAGGAAGAATATATCAACTTCATGGTCCTACTTAACCAAGTGATGGGGATGCCGCAGGGCACATTATTTGAAGGATGGATGAGCTATTTTATCCAAGATTGTCTGGTAGGAACAATGATCAATTGGTAAAAAATCATCAGGGACAATCTAGATTTTCCATTGAGAAATGTGGAGATATCCAAGTCATTCACCATGACTTCTTACCTTGTGTATATACTTGCACAGTTTGTAACATACAAAGGATTGATATGCAAAGGTGAAGTTGGCAATGGACAAGGACAATAAAAAAGTTATGAATGTTATCCATAGTTGAATATGCATAGAATTGAGGATTACAGGAGGGTGAACAATGCATTCACCATGTACATTTCCAGGATGTTACAAGATGAGATCCACAAGAGGTTGTCGAGAGAGGCAATAAAGTCGATTGAGCAATATGGATCATGGTATATACAGTTTCCCACTTTCATATACCCAAGGATTCTGGTATTTCATTCCAAACCATACAAGCTTCTTAGCTATCATACAGGCAGAATGATCCTGTTAGAGGTGGTGAGACAACTTCTGGATTTCGATTTCATCCAAAAGAAAAATCATAGATCAGGGATAATGTTTCCTATTTCCATAGGAAAAACATTGGAAGTGTGTCATTTTGTTGTAGCAACTAATACAGTGATTTACAAGATTGCATACTATCACCTTGGGACATAAAATAAAAGAGAACGATTTGATCCACATAAGAAAGTTGGAAGGAGCACAAGACACAAATACATACACAAAGAGGACATTGAACACTATTGGGCCAACCTGATGGATGAGAAAGCAGTGAAGAGGAGAATGTGGTCTAGAATGTCCATGGATTTCATGAGAAGGTGTACACTATTTCTCAATCCTGATCAAGTATTAGATGATAACGATTATACTCATCCACAATATGAAAATAAAATGAGGACTTCTATCCTATTGCCTAGTTGGTTAGAGCAAGAGGTGATAGATTTGAATTATTTGATGAGGGAAGTTATGAGTTTCTCTAGAGAATGGGTACATAAATAGATGAACAAATTGGTTGATATGGGTGTTATCTTCACATATGAGAAAATGAAGCAAAAGGATTCTTCTTCTGAAGATGATCAAAGGATGAATAGTGATATAAGGATTCATGCAAGATGAGGAGAGTCAAGCTCCAAAGCAAAGAAAGAATACACCAGGAGAAACATGAGGTAAGGTGAAGAAGATTGAAGAAGTAAAGAAGAAGAAGAAGCAAAAGCCTAGTATTCCTTTGTCTCCCCTCAGTTTTTTATCAATCAAGGAGATTGATATGCCAGAGCCAAATAAAGATTTTGAACAATGTTCCAACATAATGATATTACTAGATAATACTTAGGAGTTGCATGCCATGACCACATCCACACCACCTAATGAAGATGATGATTAGCTGGGATCTCCTACTGTCCTTTTGGAGGTTAGCTTGGGAGAGAATGTGTATGATTTGACTAAGCACAAGCAAAATGATGATGATGATGATGATGATGTTATCTTGACATTGAAGGAACTTGATTGGTAGATTTGTCTTGATGATAGAATGGAGATGGTTTTTATTCCCGATTGCCTGATGAGGAGCATGGAAAAAAATAAGAAGATGGTAGAGGCCCAGCCTGTTGATGATATTAATAATTACTTAGCCAAGAGAAACAAGAAGAAAGAACCCAAGAAGACTAAGATTCTTTCAAACATAGCTAGGGATAAAACGGGAATGCAGATTGCATAGGTGGTTGTTCCTATTGGAAGACTAGAGATGCTTCTACTCCTATGGATTTCTAGATTACTTTGATTTCCCTTGGACGAACTACGAAAGAGAAAGAGTTCTAGGAACTCAATGATACAGTTCGGGTAATCAATGTGAGGGTGGACAGAGAGATTGAGAAGAAAGAAAAGTATAAGGAGGAGAATATCAGACTTAGAGAGTACATTGCAAGGATAAGACATGACATTCCCTCCTTTGTTTCCCCTATCGCAGCTAATTATGGACTACACGTAGATTATGAGGCAACGATAGATACACTCTCAGAATTGGGAAAATGGATTTACGATGTGAAGAAACAGGGAGATGATTTGGACTTACTCATTTTGTCCAGGCATTTGATGGGATAACGACACTCATATTCGGGATACAATATTTGGAGGGAGTTTGGGAGGAATTCCAACCTATTCAGGAGAAGACTATTTTCCACCTCAAAGTGTTTAAGAGGATTCCTATGTCCACGTTGATCAGGGAAGGAGTTGTGCATGATGGAGATAGATATGATATCCATGGCCGATATTGTTCCTCGGCCATGAAGAAATCCACTTATGAGCACACATGCAAGGACTGTGCATAGATGCAAGGATCAATTCAGGAGATACAATCAAAGATTCTTACATCTATTGAAGAATTATTGAGAGTAGATGTTAGTGATGCCAATAGTCCACACTTAGCAGAACTGAGAGATAAGATGAAGTTTATGTAATTCAATCAGTTGGATTCTTTGAAGAAGAGTCAAATGGATGATATGGTTTCCCTATTGATCCATGTTCACAATTTGCAAAAGGTTATGCCAAATTGGGAGAATACCTTAGATGCTTGCTCGGATGCGTTGAATGTGATTAATGTAAAAAAGGATGCTTTGTCCAACATTTCCACTGAGGAATTAGATTTTGTATTAGCTAGAATCCTGGAATATGTTGTGAGATAGAGGGATGCAAGCTCAGATCTTCTAGAAGATTGCATACTTGATGACTAGCGTCATTCCATTGGGCCATATTTTGGTGGCCCTATTTTTTATGTAAACCGTAATAAGGGCAATTTTAGGGCATTGTTGGCATGATCTTGATGATTAATTTCATTTGAGACTCTATATATACCACATTACCTCTCATTTGTAAGAGATATATTTTTGAGAATTGTCAGTATATGTTGTAGATTTTAATACAAGTCATTGTTCAAATTGATGATGATTTTGTTGAAGTGTTGCATTGCATTTGTGGTTCTCTTTTCCTCCAACTTAGATTATAATTTATATTAGAATTTGCTTTCAAGTATTGTTAGATTGAATGAAAGGATTTGTTGAATGCATTTGTGTGGAATCCATTAGTCCACACCACTAGCCTTTTATTGATTGTAAGTGTGCCTTGCGTGGTCAACTGGAATTTTATGAACTTAACTTCAATTGTTATACGTCCATTGTTATGCATTAACTTAAATGGTATCAACGTTTGAAGGTAGTAATTTGAAAATCTATGACATACACCTTATATGATTGCACTAAGCTTGTGTCCAATTGTTTGAATTGATGGTGAGACCTTGCCTAGTAGGATTCCATTGAATCATCCATCCCTTTTCTTGCATTCTATGCTTTAGAATAGAATTCCTAAACCCTATTCATTTTCCCCTTTTGTAGAACTCTTTGTTAGATTAGACTGAGAGCTTCATTGCAAAATCCTAAGTTATTAGCACACCCTATTCCATATTTATGCAAAGAAAAGATTTGAACTATTGTGTAAGTACCCGAGTGAAAACAACAATATCACATCAAGACATTGAGTTACCCACATGTCAAGAACTGACCATAGAAACCTTGGAATCAATTTAGTTGATCAATCCTTTAGCATCTAAGGTGATTTTGTTCAAGAGGGTAAAATACTTTCGTATTTTATTCTCTGTCCATTTGTGCATAAAACACAAATCAACATGTCCCAAGGAAGTGAAACATGATATTATGTTGAAGGCGGGGTTTGTGCCTCATCGCTAAAAGAAGAGGCAATATGTTCCTAGGATTTTAGGTACTATCCTTTATGAGATTCAAAAGATGTTGAATGCTAGGATTATTTTTCTGATTTATCACTCTACATGAATTGTGAACATTGTGCCTATGCAGAAAAACAATGGTGAAATCCGCATTTGCATGGATTTCCAAAATATGAATTAGATGTCATTAAAACAAAAATTTCCATTGCTAGTGATGGGTCAGGTGCTTGAAATAGTAACAAGTTCCCAAATTCTATCCATGTTGGATGTTTTTTCGAGTTACAATCAAGTGGAAGTTAGTGAAGAAGACTTACATAAGACAACTTTAATCTCACCTTGGGGTCCATTTGTTATGATAAATGTTGGTGCTACGTTTAAGAGAGCGATGAACTTAGCATTTAGGGATTCCCTTGGCAAGTTTATTGTTGTATATCTTGATGATTTAACGATTTTTTCAAAATAACGTCAAGATCACTTCTTCCATATGCAAAAAATTCTTGAGAGATGTCATCAACATTGAATTTCTCTCAATCCCAAGAAGTCAATTTTTGGGGTAACATAACATAATCTCCTTGGACATATAGTGTTGAAGGAAGGTATTAAGATTGACCCTATATGAGTCAAATCAATTCAAAATCTTGCCTTACCGATGAGTAAAACTACAGTTCATTCATTTTTCGACAAACTGAACTTTTTAAGAAGGTTTGTTTCAGATCTTGTTGAGAAGACTCATCATATCACACAAATATGATGAAAGGAAAGTCTACTTTTTGTTGAAATGTAGAAGGGAAGGCTTCCTTCAGTGAGAGTAAGGAGGCAATTGCACATGCTCTAGTTTTGGTAAGTCCCTATTATACCAAATATTTTATCATGTATAGTTATGCTTTTGTGCATACTCTCTCGAACATTATTGTGTAGAAATATAAAGAGGGGATTGAATCTCCAATTGCATTCATGAGTTGTCCTCTCAAACCTCATGAACTTAAGTACTCCCAAATGGAGAAGCATGCTTATGCTACTATCAAATTAGTTAGGTATTTCTGCTTTTATATTCCAAATTCTCATGTTATTGCAACCAAGAGAGGTAACTCGATAGAAAACATCCAGGAGTATGACATGGAAATCAAGCTACAAAACTAGTTCGTGGGAAACAACTATGTCAGCTAATTGTTGACAATAAGCCTAAAGATGAATTAATTATTGAGGAAGAGGTACACCAAGATTTTCCCATTGTATTATTTGTTAGCACCACACATGAATGTTATTCAAATATTGCTTATTTTCTTACATATGGAGAATGTCTAGAACATCTCACATATAAGGAGAAGAGAACTCTCGAGTTTAACTTTGCAAATTATGTGCTCTGGAATAATGGTTTGTACAAATGGAGCATTGATGGTACTTTCTTGAGATGTTTAAATTAAGGCTCAAAAAACAATGTTGTTGTATTCAGTCCACAATTTAGCATGTGGTGGACATTTCTCAGCACCTATGACTGCTCACAAGATTTTGTGAGCAAAGTATAATTGGCCTACCCTTTTTCAGGATGCATATGATTGGGTTTGTAAATTTGACTTGTGTCAACAATTTGTTGGGAAGCCCAAGCTAGCAGCATTACCAATCAAGCCAGTGGTAACCGAGGAACCTTTCCAACAATGGGGTATTGATTTCGTTGGCCTAGTGAATCTATCAACAAGTGTTGGTCACAACTATGTTCTTATTAGCACCGATTATTTCACCAAGTAGGTGGAGGCAATACTTGTCAAGCATGCTACATTTGAGGTGGTATTTAATTTCATAAAAAATAAATATCATTTGCAGGTTTGGTGTTGCAAACAAAATAGTAGCCGATAATGCTGCTTAGTTCTCATCATTTGAAATAACTGATGCAGAGGAGGGGTTATACTCGAAATGACAATCTCAACTTCTATAGTTTCTACAACACATTGCCAAGGTTATTCATTTGGACACATCTATTAGTATCCACCATGGGTCACTCAAAGGATTTAGTCTTTACACAGAGAGTAAGGACAAGGGAAAGGCTTGGCCAAGGCTTATCCTATGTCTAGAGAAGCTATGTGACATTCTCTTTTGATGACACACAACACGAATTCCTAAGCATTCTAAGTCTTCACTATTTTTTTAATTTGGCAAGGTTATGGCTTCAATATTGGGCAATATAACAACAAAGATGAAGAACTCTCTCTCACCCCTAATATGGATTTGAGAACTTTCACAATGCACAACCAAATGCCTTTGTTGAGGTTTCAACATCCACTCAATAGAAAAAACAAAAATTGTGAGGGTTCACAATTCTTCTCAAACTGTCAACACTGACCCATGACGTCCTCTTAGGTCTGTCATTAAATAAAGTTTGCAAAACAAATTATTAAGCCAATCACTTTAGTGGAGTTGAAGATAGCATAATCACAAACCATTCTTCCAAGTTTCATAAAGATCTAATGGTGGAAATTAAGTCTAACAGATAACCCTAGGTACAGATTCAGACGAGTTTTAGTAAATTTGCAATAACTTTCAAAATACTCAATGAAACTAAGTGCCACCAGATGAAAATGATCAAATCGTACAACCACATGCCAACCAAAATAGCAAGAAAGTAACATTTAGATTTTGCAAAAAACAAGTTTTTTAATTGCTTCTTCTCCACAAAACTCCCACCAACTCCTTGCGTCGAAGTTACAAGGTTATGTATATGCTTTCAGACCTTTTCCCAATTGTCTATAACCATTTTTCAAACTCAAATAAATTATAACACATTTTTGTTCAGTAATGACAAAATGCACAAAAAGTTACTTCACAACATTTGACAACTTGTGCAACTTTTACAATTTTGCATCTCCTAACACCTAAAACCCCAAACTTGACTCCAACTGACCTAAAATAGTCACAAAAGACCTTATTACATGTGAGAACATCAATTGAAGACATAAAACCAATTTTAGCCTATTGGACCTAGTTTTGGACCTAGCGTGCTCCTGCTCCAATAACTAAGTTTTCTTTTGAGTACTATAGCATTATTCTTGCTCACTCATCAAATTAGTACCCACAAGGAAATGGTTAGGTGAAATCTAGTAATAATAATTTTGTGACTATAATAAAAAAGTTGGTTGATGAGAATCAATAGTCATGGCATAAAGCATTGCTTGATGCATTGTTGGCAGACCACATTACCCTTAAAAGAACCATTGGTATGTCCCCTTTCTAGCTTCTCTATGGTGTTGATACAAAATTTCCAATTACATTGGAGTTGCTTGCACTAAAATTAGTTAGAGTATTTGAAGATGAGACTTATGATAGTTCTTTAGACAAGCACATCATGTTCCTTTCGGATTTTGAAGAAAAGTATGTATGAGCAGTGGAACATATTGCAAAGCATCAACTCAAGTAAAGCAATCGTTTGACAAAAGAGAAAGGCCTCGAGTTTTCAAGGTTGGAGACCAAGTCCTATAATGGGATAAACAAAGGGAACCCAAGGGAATGCACAAAAAATATTGTTTCACCATGGACACTTTATTTCACAATTCATTAAATTCATGGTGAGAATAGCTATGTCTTGGCATATCATGATGGAGATCCTTTTTTGCTACCACACAGTAGATAACACATGAAGATTTTATCATAATAAGGTGACATAAAGTTTTTGTACTTATGTATTCAGTCGTTTGTGTCTTTGAGCCTTTTCTTTTTAGCATCTTTTTAGACCTTTTTACCAAAACAACCGAAGATGCAAAATGACTAGTGCTGGGCTGAATGTGCTCCATGTCCATTAATTCCTTGATAGTTTTCTCAATTTCCTCTTTAAATTTTTGAGGATGTCTATATGGGGTGGTAATCACTAGTTGTGCTCCAACTTCTAATTCAATAGCATGTTCAAATCCTCTTTTGGGTGGAAGACTGGGCGAAATGTCTTCAAAAACCATCTTATGTTTCCTTAATATAGGCTGTATTTTCATATGGGTTATTTGGTCTTGTGAGGAAGATCTATCTAAGATCATGCATTGGGCCACCCATTCATCTTGGCTATGTATGAATATTCTTTTTATTCTTTTACATTTCTTTTACATAAGACCATTTTTTGGGATCTATTTGGTAATAATCCTTTAAGGGTGATCTCTTGATCGTGGTGCTTGAAGAAAATTTCCAAGTTTGGAAAATCCATAGTAAAACGTCCCAAAGAACGTATCCAAGGAATTCCCAAGATTACATCATGTTCTAGATTCACACTGTACAAGTTACCTTTAATGGTGTGGTTTCCCACGGTGATATCCATTTGACGGATGAATTGGGTGCATTGTTCTTGAGCTCCATTTTCTAATGCTACATTGAAGCCTTTAAAGTCTTGGGCCTCTAATTTCCTTTCGCACACTAGAATGCTTTATTTATCAAGTTATGGGAAGCCCCACTACCCACCAACATAATTATTCTTTGGCCTTTCAGTGTGCCTCTCATTCGGAGTGGTCGGTGCTCATTTACTTGGGAGTTGGTAGCAACAGTTCCATGCTCTTATTCATCCCGCTTAACTCTTTTTCTATGATTTCCCTCTTTGGGGATTGCCTCCATGTGTATTTTTCCTTCCTTGCATTGGTGTCAGGGATCCCAAGGTTCTTTACATTTAAAACAATTTGTTTTTCCTCAATTCTTCTTTTTTCTTAAGTGCATTTGGACAAGTATGCCCTTTCTCCCATTTTTCGTGGCACAAATAGCATGTGTTTCTCCTATCCTCTTTCCTGCGTTTTCCATCGTTATGGTTTATTGTAATTTTTTTTGGCTTTCTCAGTTGAGTGCCTTATTTCAAAGTTAATGGCCTTTTGGATGGATACCTCCAGATTTGGGGGCTCCATAGCACTCACAATATTTCAGATTGGTTCTTTTAACCCATCCACGAAAAGGTAAGTGAGTCTTTCTTCGGAGATTATCAGAACCATGACAACCAACTTTTGAAAATTTGAAGCAAATTCTTCCGCTGGAACCTGATGTCTTAATTGAGTTAGTTCCTTAAAATACCATTTGGGATGTTTTTGGTCAAACCTCTAGATAAGTTTTTGTGAAATTATCATACGTAGAAATGTGTTGATGGCCTTGCGTGATAAGACCATGATGCCACCATTCGTGGGCAGTTCCCGTCAAATGTAGTACTCCACACTTGATGGCATTTTCTTCTGTCATGGGACTTAAGGATATGTGTGTATCTAATTTTTGCACCCAAGAGCGTGCAAAAGTTTTCCCAGTCCAATCAAAGTTAGGCAAGGTGATTTTTTTGATTCTTTCTTTTAGGTCTTTGTCTGATTGTTTCCACTTTTTCCTTTGAGGGTTGGCCATCATTTTGTCATCATAATAGTCTTTGAAAGACACACGCTATCTCACATCAGGATCCAACCCAGAGTAGGCTTGTAAGATCCCATCCACATTATCTTGAGGGGGTTTATTTTCCTCACCCTTCTCTTCTTCTTGAATTTCATTGAGTAGGAAGGAGGACCTAGTAGGCCTGGAACTACTAGCTTGGTTTGACTGTACCTCCCTACAATTATTTTGATGGGGCTTAGGCTGATTTAAATTTTGGGGAATTTGCATTAGTAGTTGATTTATTTTCAGATTTTGTTCGGAGATAGCTTGGGTAGTCCAGGTTGTTTCTTCCATTAAAGTCCTTAATTAATTGCTTAGTTCTTCACTCATTTTGTTTCCCCCTCTTCACATTAACTAGATTTGTTTTTAGATTGACAGGATTTTTCTCTGATACCAATTGTAATGTCCCCTACTAGTACAGTGCCTGATTAAAGGTAATAATTCTATTCAATATGGTTATAGCACCTATCAATCCTATATTTATGGAGACATTATTGGTTAAATCTGAGAATATAATTCTATATCAATCTTTGACTAGCATGCATTAAGCAATTATATGTCTGATTTTACAATTAAAGGAATGACTCATAGGATAAGCCAGTTCATACCTTAAGCCTGCTTTCGATAGCTTGATCATAGATAATCCTGCAATTACAAGGATAGACACACACAATACCTACAACATATACACATCATGGTTAGCCTAAACTATGAGTACTAACACACAGACGGAGAAAGAATATTATAGGCTGAAAAGAAGAGCAAGGGACTACTTACCTACCAAATCAAAGGGCTGGTTGCTTCTAACCCCCTTGCTATATGGGTAGTCTCCATGTGCTTTCCCTCTAAACCTTAATACCTTTAGACACTCTGTCATCTTCTCTGTCTTGGAAAGACTGGCAGGGACATTATAATTGGCTCCTTGACTTCATGGGTATCTGACCACATGATAGGTTCTCGTTACCACTGGTACTCAGAGACATACATCAAATGTATCATCTATTAATTACAGAGTTGTATTCTACAACAATTTATTTATATCTTCAATCCTACTTAGATGTATCTTCATCTTTACCACAAATTTCTACCCACAGAAAGATTATAACGAAGAAAGAAATCACTGTGTAAGTTGGCTGTGACTCTAACCTCTACGTGGTAGAATGCAGTTCAACGGATGTGATAATGCCCAATAATTATTTCTTAGCGATATGCTTCTCCTTTTCTATTAGTCCTAATTTCCACCGCACTATGTATTACCTTTTTTTTTCCTCCCTTTCTTACATGTCTCCCTCCGTGTTCCTACTTATCCACGTAGGATAGGCACGACGAGCTGGGAGGGAGTCATGACTTCCACTTCTCTTCTGAAGTCGTGTTGCTACGGGTCGTTCCCTTTTGGAACGGGCTCAATTAATTTTAATTAATTCTTAATCGTAATTGATAGTTAATTTATTAATCATTATACTGTTAATTCTTAACCCAACTGATTCATTAATTAATTTACACATACACAGTATTTATTAATAATTTGGGTATACATTGATACATAATCAAATATATATTTATTTACAGGTAACATTTTAATGTTAATTTCAAATAGACAGATGATATATATATTCAAATTGTCAATACATTAAGCATGATTAATCACTGATTACAAAATATGAGGGAAAATTGCGGGAATATGACATCTGGACACACCTCAAGACAATGTAAGGAATGTTTTTTGCTCTCTTTTCTCTTTTACAAGTCTTTCAAAAGTAACTACCACCATGCTTGCTTAGGCTTACATTGACCTTGATAATTTTATGTTTGATGCCCTCCCAAGTACCTCAGCTATGGAAATTCCTCTTGGAGTTATGACTCATAAACAACCCATTGTAAGTACCACTGCCCCACAACAAACTATGCCAGTTCAGATTGCAGTTTCTTGTACTCGAACAATTTCTACTCTTCTTATCTAGTTGGATTCAACCACCCTTAAAGGAAAGAAGCAAGTTATCTCCCCAGATGACTTTGATTTTGGGCACTTGGCACATCCTAAGCCAAAGGGTGTCAATAAAGATAAAACCCTTTTACATCTTTATCTTTTTTGTAAAAGTTTTACATCTTTTGACAACTTTCGTCCTACTCAACATACTGACTCAAAACATCACATATACCCCTGAGACATGTCAAAATAGACCATATAACTTCAATTACATCATTTCCACTCATGTTGGACACACTTGGAGTGATTTGACCAAAGTTGACCCAATCAGGACCTTATAGGTCTATATGACTCAATTGGCATCAAAGACCTTACAAATTGATTTGAAATGACTACAAATGGTCCTTAGGAACTTATTACATCTTGACATAACACAAAAACAAGAAAACATTACAAAAGCCTTTATAAGGCATCAATGTGACCAAGGTACTCTTGCACCACATACTATCTTTAAAGATTGAATTGTGCATGGTGAGAAGCTATTGGATTAAAAGGTATTCAAGTGGAGTATAGTAGACTTTGTGTTATAGTAGTTTATTGTGAATCAATTATCAGTACTTGGTAATAAGGTGTAGACTTTGTGTTGCACTAAGTTATCTATTTAGAGTAGAAGAGATTATGCTATATGTGTAAGACTTTGAGCTATGCATATTTTGCAATACTAATTTTAGGAATAAGTAAGAGAAAGACCATATAAGACTTTGGGCTTATAGTGGATTTATAGTTAGTATAGATTTGTTGGTACATCTTCAAGTTATTATTTTGTTTGATTGGGATTTATATTGGTTATTATTGCTTAAATTAGTATCTTGTATTTGGTAATTTGTTGCAAAGGAGAAAGTCCACTTTAAAGTAAGAGATTTGGATGAGCACTTATTCATAAAAAATAGAATATAGTGATTGTAACACCCCAGGAAATAGTTTAGGCGATAGAAGATAAATACATACTCATTGTCAAGTTGCAATAAGAAAGCAGCCTCCCTTTACGAGGAGAGGTTCAATCTCATCATATTGTGGCGGAAAACTACCATTTTGTAAACCTTTCCAGTTTATAAAATTTTCAACCAACAATAATACCAAAAGAAAAAATAAAATGAAAAAGGATTGCAGTTGAACTAAGTGACAACGTGACAAGGATAAAATGCATATGTTAAATTGGATATTTACAAATTGCAAATTGTTTCATGTTCTTTTTCTTTTTTCTATTTAAACTACTCCTAAATTATTCTTTTTATGTAACTTCCTTCAAATTCAATGTTGAATCCAATGTAAATCTAATATGATTAGTATAAATTCTGAAAAGAACATGTCTATTTTAAAATTTAAATAAAAGTATACTTAATAAGGATTTGAATTCTAGAAACATGGAAATATTACCTCAGATAATCAAATTTGATCTAAAAAGTCTAAAAACTTTAAATCTTCCTCTTCTACGTTGTCAAATTAATAAAAAGGTGGTGGAGAGCTGATGGATTATGAGAAATAAGGCTGTGTGAAATGTTAACACCATGGAAAAGAATTTTTTTGGTGGATGATGCACATAAACTAGAGAAAAACAGAGAATGTGGGTCTGAATTTCGATCAAAAGTCCCTTTTTATCATTCTTTCTTACTGCAACCTATTTGGCTAGTGCCAAATGACTTTCATTTTGATTTTACAACCTTTGATAAATTGGGAAAAAATATGGAGAATGATGAGAGAAAAAGAGAAAGAGAGAAGGAAAGTGAATAGTGAGAGAAAAAATTAGACAGAATACCCAGACCCATAGACCTTTTACCCTAAATCAAAAACTCTAAACTCTATATGAATATGTTACAAACTCAACTATGATCCAATACTCTAAACCCTATAATCAATACCCTTAACCCTATACTCTATATGCTATACCCTATACTCGATAGCCTCAACCATAAAACTTAGACTATTTTAACCATATACCGATACCCTAGACCCTATAATCCCATATGCTAAACCCTCAACCTTATACCAATACCCTAGAACCTATAACCCCATATTCTAAATACTCAACCATACCTTATACCTCAAGCATAAAGCTTGGGAGGAATATAACAAGAGAAGGGAAGAAAGGTGAAGATGGGAGATAAAAGAATAGAAAGAGATGTAAAGGAATAGATGGAGGGAGAGGTAAGCATGGAGGAACTGAGACACCTATGGAGAGAGGACATAGAGGGAAAGAGAGGTGACATACCTAGAGGCAAGAGGGAGGTCAGACATGGGGGCTTAAGGAGGGAGGGTGAGATAGAGAGGGAGAGGGGAAACAGGAAGACAAAGAAAGGGAGATAGAGAGGGAGGGTGTAAATAAGGTGTTGTAAAGTGGGTAAGAAAGGGATGGAGAGACCTAGATGTTAGCAGCAGCAAAGAAGGAAGACTGAGAGGGGAGGGGGGGTGAATCAATCTTCATCAAAATATATAACTTTAAACACAACAACAGATCTGACAAACTGTAGCAATAAACAAACAAGCAAATTAACAACACAACACACAACACCAAGATTTTTAACATGGAAAAAACGGTTAAGGGAAAAACCACGGTGCGAACCTACCCACAGTAAGATGATACTTTGCAGTAGTATGTGAAAGTGTTACAATGGGGAATGCACATGCATTCAGGCACACTGCCTAGAACTCATTACTCAAATATAATGACATGGAAGACTACAACCCTTAGGGAAGTCTCACTGACTTACAATAAGATTTGGACTACAATCCGAAAGAAGTGAACTGAAATAATAGAATCTCCAAATACTTGATTACAGTTTTGGTTAAGCACAGATATTTGCCCTGCAACACCAATCTCACCTCAAACTCAACACAGAAGGATAAATCACTTGTTCAGACACAAATCTCTTTCTGATAATGTAGACACAACATTAACACACAAACTACATGAATAAATCACACACACACACACACACACACACACACACACACACACACACACACACACACACACACACACACACACATATATATATATAATTCATCAACCTTGATAACAAGGTCGACTAAACCCTCAACTCTCACTTACAAAATTACATCATACGATACAAAGATCGACCACCAGACCAATATAATGGTTTACATAGAGTAGCATGGTCCTAAAACAAATTCCCAAATACACAACTCCATTGGAAATCACATCAAGATCAACCGCAACACACCACACCACCAAGAAAACTTGATAACATGAAAATCAATACCGGTTGATGAAAACCACCAAAAAATCGCACAACAATCAATGCAGATCACCAAAACAAATAGGACATGACTAGGAAACACCAGCACGCACGTCAGAATCATCCAAAATAGCTGCACCAACACCACTTTTCAAATCTTCATTTGTCAATGTCTAGAAGCTCAAGAACACAACCAATCAACAACTATCATGAAGAAAGATAACTTGCAAAGAACCAAATCATGAACCATCTGAAATGAAGATATACAAGACCATCTAAAACAATATCCCAAATTCTCAACACAAGATCTAATCACACCGGAATATACTAGAGGAAATATCAACCTCTGCAAAACAATGATCAACAAAACCAAACTACAAAATTGGATCTAAAGATATTTCCAAGTACACCGGATCAAATAATAGGAATATATTGACATCAATGACAACAACATATCCTAGCAGTAGCAATGACCAACCATATCCAACAATCCCCCCCTTTGGAATTGATGGCAACATATGAATGTGAAAAAAAATAGTCAATGCAAAGAAAGAAGATATCACTAGCAAACTCCCCCTAAGGTCAAAATAGATAAAGCATTTTTTCACATGATCTTTCTCCCCCTTTGACAACAATGCCAAAGATCTCAAAACAAAAAAACAAACTTCCTCCAAAAATAGAAACATAAATCTCTCTCCCCCTGAGACACACAACCAACTCAATGGACTACTTCAGCAGAGGAGAAGCACCAACTCAGGTAAGTGCACTAAGATGGTGAACAAAAAGGGGGGTATAAGTGGCCACTTTTTTTTTGAAAATAGGTAAACTTGAACTTCAAAGAGATATTTGAAGGTCATGCACTCAAAACTAGGAGTTGAGAAAAGAATAAGAATTGTAGTACTCTGAATATAGTTTCTAAACTACTAAAGGTTTTTAAAATTGGATAATATTAAGAGGGTCAAACCTCTCGCACACAAAAAACTATTCTTGATTTTTTCAGAAAAATATAACATAGTTGTTTTTCATGCACTACACAAAATATATAGTTAGATTTATTATTTTGCATAACCATTTGGTAGGATGATAGGTAAGAGTGAGATCTAGAAGTTGTGTATTGTCCATTGAGTATTTTTTTTTATGATTTTTGGAAGTGACTGCATCCTGAAATTTTGGTACCTGTTCGTGCGCTAGGCATAACTTGCACCAAAATAATAAAAAATGCAAACTTCTTTTTTAAAAGTATACATAATCTAGTGTAGAACAATAATATCTAATTTATTTTGAATTTGGGCAAGTATATTAAAAGCTATTAAAAAAATGGTAGACATATGTCTGTGAGGACTATCAAGGAACTGGTAAAGAAAATTAAAGTTTACTATGCTAATTTTGTCCAAAAATAGAAAAAATTATATGGTCAGAAAATTGAGAAGATGTGTGAGATTATGGTGGTAATTTTAGAGATACCCACTTGATCATTTGTAAACTTGATGATGACAAAGTCGATAAATACTGTTGGAAGATGAAAAAATGTGTAAAGTGACAAAAATGGGGGGGAAATGGGCTTGCAAGCCTTAGGGTCATTTTCCAACCCTCTTACCAAGCCAAAACCTACAAGGGTTTTGAAAAACAAAAAGTACTATTTACAGTTCTACATAACACATACGGGTTATGAAGACATAATAATGTATGCTTGTAAACTTAGTATTTACTACACATATGTATAGACATACATATAATATGTGTTTATGTATGTATATATGCATATCTATAGTTATATATACATATATTTATATAGATATATGTATATATGTTTGTATACATTCATTTCTCCCTTCTTTTCCTCTCTCTCTCATCTTCCTTCCCCCATCACCGTCTCTATCTATTCTAAGCCCTAATTATCCTCCTTGAGTTCTATCTCATCTCTCTTCCCCTCACACTTCTCTCTCTGTCAAGTCTCTCACCCTTTTCTCCTTCTCATTCTCTCTCTACCTCATGTATCTCACCCTCTCCTCCTACTCTCTCTCTCTCTCTCCCTCCCCCTCCCTCTCTCTCTCCCCATCTCATTATCTTATCCTATTCTCTCTCTCCCTCTCCCCCTCTTGACCCTACTCTCTCTCTCTCTCTCTCCTTTTCCCAATCTCCTGTTGGCATATGATGAACTAGTATGATAATATGATAATAATATATGTTGTCATTGATGTCAATAAGTACAGGTCAACCGGTATGAAGATTGGAAGAAGTTGTTATTGATGATCAAGTTGGAGAACCGATATGAAGAGATGTAGTGAACCGATGTTATGGTTTCACTAAGTGTGACTACCGGTTGGTAGTCTCAGCTCTAGGGTTTTTGGTTTGGCAATCTAGCTTGTGCAATGCAACTAGTGATATTTTGTGATGAGTTAGCTAAGAAATAAGAATGAGATCGAGATGCCAGGTCAATTTTGTGCACGTGAAGGATTTCCTTGAGGATCTTGCATGTGAAGATCGACTGCATTAAATGTCTACCTTGGGAATGAATATTCTTCTTAGAAGTATGAGAAGAAAGCGTGATGGGTTATTGATTTCTATGTGCAGTGAAGAATGGACGATGCAGAATGACTTGTGATCTGTTTGAGATTGTTTCATTCTATGTAATGTGTTTGGATGATCAGAATTGGACCGCTTGTAATTGTAAACCTAAATTGATTAGGGTTTAGGGTTTATGGTACCAACCTAATGGTTGTCTATAAGGTCGATGATGTATGTTATTGTAAGTGTTGGAAAAAGTTGTGTGTGTATCCGAGTGATGAGATACTTGCTAGACCAGTGAGTGAAAACTGCAGAGTGTGATTGCAGAGTAGAGGAACTGAAAAGGATCTGCCTTAGCATGTAGTGTTGTTATCAGATCAAAGTTTTATCTGTTGTCTTCTAACGATTTCAACAGTAGGAAAATCCCTTGACCGAGTAGCTTTAACATGATTATTGTAAAACCTCTAACTAGGTGACTCAAGTTCATTGAGTTCTTTAAATCCTCTAGCAAGGTAACCTTTAACAGGGTTTCAACCTTTAATAGGGTATATAGCCATCCCTTAACCGAGTGATCTTTAACAGGATCAGTTCCTAACATGACCTTATTGTAAAGTCTTTAACCAGACTAGGCTCTTAACAGAGAGGACTTCAAAATTGTTCAAAATAAGCTTGTGGGTATTCATACCCACCATGGTTTTTCCCATTTGGGTTTCCAAGTGAAAAATCTGTGTGTCATGAGTTGTGCATTTTTCATGTGATGATTGAGTATTCTTTGTTTAAGTGATTATGCATATAGAGCTAATGGTTATGGTATTATTGATAAAACACTTGCACATGTGTATGGGTGAAGTAGTTATCAAGTATTGAATGATATTTGAAGTATACAGTTTTATTGGTTTAAATTGTCTAAAGTCTTACTGTGTTTAACCGGTATTGCCATGGTTAAGTTTAGTGAAGAAGACAATCGGTTAGCATTGTTTTAACTTGATAAGTTGTGGAGAAGTTTTTGCATGTACTGATTCACCCCCCCCTCTTAGTACCAGTTAGGATATTTGTTGTTCATCATTATTCATCAATTGGTATCAGAGCAACTCGAGGTCTTCGGTGATATAAGCTTAACCACTTGACATAAAATATCTTGCTTTAATGATGAAGAGGGAAGGTCCTAAGTTCAATAGAGATAACTTCAAAATATGGAAGGACAGAATGAAGATCTATATCAAGAGTTCGAGTGCTCAACATTGGAGTTATGTTGAGAATGCCTATGTAATCCCCACTGGCACTCTAACTGATGATCAGAAAAGAGAGATTCAAGAAAATGGGCAAGTCATGGAAGCCCTTATTAGTAGTTTGTTCGATATTGAGTTAATTGATGTATAAGAAAAGGAAATCATAAGGATGTATGGGACATATTGGAAACTATTTATAGCAGTGATGAGCATGTCAAGCAAGCTAAGGAAGAAAGCCTTAGATGAAAATTTGAAGACATGAGGATGGTTAAAGGCGAGACCATTCAGCAAAATGGCATAAGGATCAAGACTATTGTTGGAGATATCAAGAGCACTGGTGGAACAATTGATGTTGCCACAGTTGTTAGTAAAGTTTTGAGATCATTGTTACCGGTGTATGGAATCAGAGTTGCTGCTATTTAGGAACAAAGGTCTATTGACAAAACCAAGGAATCCTTAGACTCTATCATTACAAAGTTGACTGCATATGAGTTAAATAGCTATGATGGCAATCTTTAGAAGACTGAGTCAGATTTTAGAGCATCTGTTGCACCAACCAGAAAAGGAAAAGAAGTAAGTACCAGTTATGAATCCATGCAAAGTAGAGGTATGGATGATGAAGAGATTCTGATGGAGTTTGAAGCTCTTCTTTCCAAGAGACTTCCAAAAGGCACTGAAAAATACAGAGGTAAGCTTCCTTTAAAATGTTTTTCTTGTAATAAGATAGGACATATAGCTGTTAACTGCCCTAACAATGATAATAAGGATAAACCAGAGAGGTTTAGAAAGTATAAAGGAGGAAATAGAAGAAATTGTCTTGTTGCAGTGGATGAAGGTGTTATTGATGAAGAATCCGAGGATGAAGAGAATGAGGACATAATGTTTGTAGCTGTAAAGGAAGAAGTGTCTAACAAGAAAGAACTTGTCTCTTGCATTGACAACTCTAATGAGTGGATTATTGATAGTGCTTGTTCTCACCACATGACTGGTGACTGGAGAAAGTTTCTGTCTCTAGAAGAATATGATGGAGGTGTTGTCAGATTTGGCAATGATGCACCTTGCTTGGTAAAAGGTAAAGGATCCATCTCACTGAATGGAAAGAGCAGTGCGGATGATGTCTACTGGGTAGAAGGTCTTAAGCATAACCTTTTGAGTGTTGCTCAGCTAAATGACAAAGGACTCATTCTAGAGTTCAAAGGTGGAGTCTGCAGTATAATTGAAAAAAGTGGTGAGCTTATTTCCACTGGTAAGCAGACCAGAGGTAACTTGTTTCAGTTGAATGCCAAGATAAGTTGGTGTCTGATGGCGAATTTTGATGATAGTTGGATATGGCATAGGAGACTGTATCATATGAATTTTGATAATATTGTAAAAGCTAGTAAGATCAAGGCACTAAGAGGATTGCCTTTGCTGAACAAACCAAAGAATTCTTTATGCAGAGAATGTCAACTTGGGAATATGTCTTCCTCAACTTTCAAAGGTAAGTCTTTTTTAGTAAAGAACTTACTTGATCTTGTGCATACCAATCTATGTGGTCCTATGCAAACTAGAAGTATTCAGGGAGATAGGTATTTCATGATTCTTACTGATGATTGCTCAAGAATGATGTGGGTCACATTCTTGAAAGAGAAGTCTCAGGTGTTTGGAAAGTTCAAAGCCTTTAGAGCATTAGTAGAGAAGGAAAATGGTCAAAAGATAAAATGCCTAAGAACTGATCAAGGAGGTGAATTCACTTCTGATGAATTCAACAAGTATTGTGAAGATAGTGGTATCAAGAGGCAGTTGTCTACCCCAAGGACACCACAGCAGAATGACATAGTAGAAAGGAATAAAAAGACTGTAGTTAAAGCGGCCAGAACAATGCTGATCCAAAAAAAAGGTTGCTCACACTTTTTGGAGAGAAGCGGTGTGCACTACAGTCTATACTATGAACTGGGTACTCATCAAGAAAGGTAAAGATAAAACTCCTTATGAGTATTGGACCGGGAAGACTCCCACTGTGAGTTATTTTAAAGTATTTGGAAGTAAGTGTTACATCAAGAGAGGTGAGCATCTGAGCAAGTTTGATGCTAAATATGATGAAGGAATATTTCTGGGATATTCCACTAAGAGCAAAGCTCTCAAGTGCTACAACAATAGAAAATAGAAAATTGTTGAGAGTATCAATGTCAAGGTTGATGAATCCCCTAAGGAACCTGAGGAAACCTGGAGTGAGCAAGTGGAAGATGAACTAGGTGTAGCCTTTTGGGAACCGGTTAAGAATGAAACAAGTAAAGATCTTAGTGTTCCTGTACCAGTAGAAGCTGCAGTAGGTGAAGAAGAAGAAGTAGGTGAAGAAGAAGAGGAAAAGCAAGAAGAACCAGCTAGAGTCATTCCGAGATATGTGAAACTACATCATGATTCGAAGCAGATCATAGGAGATAAAGATGCAGGGATACTCACAAGAAGAAAGGTGAAAGAAAACTCTTGCATGATTTCTAAACTGGAGCCCAAGACTTCTAGAGAAGCACTTACAGATTAAGACTGGATTAAGGCAATGGAAGAGGAGCTAGACCAGATAGAAAACAATGCAACATGGTCTTTGGTACCCAGACTAGAACACAAGAATGTCATAGGTACCAAATGGGTCTTCGGGAATAAGCTAAATGAAGAAGGCACAGTTGTAAGGAACAAGGCAAGACTTGTATGCAAGGGATATGCTCAGGAAGAGGGAGAAGACTATGGAGAAACCTTTGCTCCTATGGCTAGACTAGAAGGTGTCCAAATGCTACTTGCATTTGCAGCATTTAAGGGATTTAAGGTTTACCAGATGGATGTGAAGTCTGCATTCTTGAATGGAATCCTAGAAGAGGAAGTGTATATTGAGCAACCAGATGGTTTTCCTTATCAGAAGATAGTAACATGGTTTGTAGATTACACAAGGCCATGTATGGATTGAAACAAGCACCTAGGGAATGGTATGAATGATTGCACTCTCATCTTGTGAAGATAGGACTTCAGAGAACAAGTGAGGATAGCAACATCTACCTGAAATCTGAAGGTGATCAGATTCTGATCTATGAAGTATTTGTAGATGACATAATATTTGGAGGAGATGATGAAATGAGCCATGCATTTGTAGATGAAATGAAGAAAGAGTTTGAGATGTCTCTGATTGGAGAGATAAAGTTCTTCATTGGTCTACAGATTCAACAAATGAAAGAGGGTATCTTTATTACCCAGTCTAAATATGTCAAAGAGGTATTGAAGACCTCTAGCATGGAGGAAAGCAAACTTGTTGGTACACCGATGGTGACCGGATGTAAATTGACTAAGGAAGATGATTCAACATTGGTGAATGAGAAGGAGTACCGGTCAATGATCGGTAAGCTGCACTATGTGGTGCACATCAAACTAGATATTGCTCATGTAGTGGGCATAGTAGTTCGTTTTCAGAAGAGTCCAAGAGAATCCCACTTGGTAGCAATCAAGAGGATTCTTAGATACCTGAAAGGGACAGTTGATTATGGATTGTGGTATCCATACAATGGTGATTTTAATCTCAAGGTATTTACCGATGCAAATTGGGGAGGTAATGTGGACGACCAGAAAAGCACAACCGGTGGAGCATTCTTTCTTGGTGGAAGACTAGTCTCATGGACGAGTAAGAAGCAGAGCTGTACCTCTCAGTCTATAGCTGAAGCAAAGTATGTGGCAACATTTATGAACTACACTCATGCAATCTAGATGAAACATGTATTGGATGGTTTCAAAGTACCTATATCTGAACTGGTGAGTATATTTTGTGACAATACTAGTGCAATTAATATTTCCAAGAATCTGGTATTGCATGCTAGAACTAAGCACATCGATCTCAAGTATCATTTCTTGAGAGAGAAGGTTCAAAACAAAGAGGTCATATTACAACATGTTTCCAGTAAGGTGTAGCTAGCACTAAGCCCTTACCGAAGACTACATTTACCTATTTGAGAGGTGAATTAGGGGTTTTGCCCCTTCATGAAGTAAACTAAAGATGTGTGCTCCACATCAGTCAGGTATTACAATGACAAATCTTCTAGGATTGATGTGTTGAAGGATGCTACTCCATAGGGGGAGCAGCATAGTGGAGTATGGAAGCTTGTGCCTCCACTTTGGCATTGTTGTCAAAGGGGGAGAAGATATATGATAGGGGAAATATTAAAGGGGGAGAAGATATCTGATGTATGATATGGGAGAAGATATTTTAGTTGCACTGGTCTATGATGTTACATTGAGTATTGCCATCAATGCCAAAGGGGGAGATTGTTGGCATATGATGAACCAGTATGATAATAAAATATGTTCATTGATGTCAATATGTACAGGTCAACCGGTATGAAGATTGGAATAAGTTGTTATTGATGATCAAGTTGGAGAATCGGTGTGAAGAGATGTAGTGAACAGGTGTTAGGGTTTCACTAAGTGTGACTACCAGTTGGTAGTCTCAGCTCTAGGGTTTTCAGTTTGGCAATCTAGCTTGTGCGATGCAACTGGTGATATTCTGTGATGAGTTAGCTAAGAAATAAGGATGAGATCGAGATGTCACGTCATTTTTGTGCACGTGAAGGATTTCCTTGAGGATCTTGCATGTGAAGATCAACTGCATTAAATGTCTACCTCGGGAATGAATATTCTTCTTAGCAGTATGAGAAGAAAGCGTGATGGGTTACTAATTTCTATGTGCGGTGAAGAATGGACGATGCATAATAACTTGTGATCTGTTTAAGATTGTTTCATTCTATGTAATGAATTTGGACATTCAGAATTGGACCGCTTTTAATTGTAAACCTAAATTGATTAGGGTTTAGGGTTTATGCTATCGACCTAATGGTTGTCTATAAGGTTGATGATGTATGTTATTGTAAGTGTTGGAAAAAGTTGTGTGTGTATCTGAGTGATGAGATACTTGCCAGACCAGTGAGTGAAAACTACAGAGTAGAGGAACTGAAAAGGATCTACCTTAGCATGTAGTGTTGTTATTAGATTAGAGTTTTATCTCTTGTCTTTTAACCATTTCAACAGTAGGAAATCCCTTGACCGGGTAGCTTTAACATGCTTATTGTAAAACCTCTAACCAGGTGACTCAAATTCATTGAGTTCTTTAAATCCTCTATTAAGGTAACCTTTAACAGGGTTTCAACCTTTAGAAGGGTATATAACTATGCCTTAACCGGGTGATCTTTAACAAGATCGGTTCCTAACAGAACCTTATTGTAAAGTCTTTAACCGGACTAGGCTCCTAACAAAGCGGACTTCAAAAGAGTTCAAAACAAGATTGTGTGTATTCATCCCCACCGTGGTTTGTCCCATTTGGGTTTCCACGTGAAAAATTTGTGTGTCATGAGTTGTGCATTTTTCATGTGATGATTGAGTATTCTTTGTTTTAGTGATTATCCATACAGAGCTAATGGTTATGGTATTACTAATACAACACTTGCACATGTGTATGGGTGAAGTAGTTATCAAGTGTTGAATGATATTTAAAGTATACAGTTTTACTGGTTTAAGTTGTTTGAAGTCTTACTATGTTTAACTCGTATTGCCATGGTTAAGCTCTTTTTCCCGAGGATTACTTGGAAGGACTGGAGCATGTGGTTACATACTACGTGCCCTTCAGAGGGCTCCCTGTGGCATCTGACCTGGAACGTTTCATCATGTTTAATGAGGAAGTGGCTTGGCACCCGCTCATCGAAGGGCTGAGAACAATGATGCTGTCTTCTCATCAGTACTGTGCCGAACTGGCCACAAAATTCCTTCTGCGTGTTCATTTGATAGTCACGGTTCCTGAATGCACTGATTGGTATACTGGGTTCTAAGACTACATTTTCCTGAGAATCTCAGTGCCAGGCCAACAACCGAACCTAGTGGTCATCTTTATGCTTGGGGAACCCGAGAGTTCCTCTAATTCAGAGTGGCTAGGAGAAGAAGGAGATTCTGATACTGATGAGGAGGATTCCAAAGAGAGCCGCTGAAAAGGTGACGAGCCATCGCCATGGACTTTAGACCAAAAGATTGTAGATAGAGGAGAGGCCTGGGGCCTACTCATTTTGTAAAGAAAAAATATAAGAAACCTTACATATAACCAAATTTTCTTTTCTCTTCTATCTATCTTCTATTTTGGCTCTGCCTTGCTTGCTTGATTCTAATTGGAAATAAATAATATAAATAAGCACTATATACATTATAGACACAATATACATTATGTACTTTTGGAAAAGGGAAGGGGACCCTTAGTGAAATGGTTTGAGGCGAAAACCGTTAACTGAGATGGGGAGAGAGTTCCCATCCACATCTTCTAATTCAAAAGCATTTAATCCTTTGCAATTAATAATACAGAAAGGTCCCTCCCATAGGTAGTCAAACTTGGCGTGTTGTCCCGGTTTCGCTGCCCTCCCGTTATATTTTAACACAAGATCTCCGGGGGCGAAAGTCGAATTAGAACTCTTTCTGCTATTGAACCACCTTTTGACAACTTCCTGTCTACCTTGGAGAGATGAGAAAGCTGTCTCCCTTGTTTCTTCTAGCTCCATCATCTTTGCCAACCTTACGACCACATGACCGTTTTCGGCAATCTCCATTGATTTTAGCAATTGTAGTGCCGAGATTTCTAGTGAGATGGGAAAAGGAGCATCTTTCTCGTATACCAACTTATATGGAGAGTTCTTTAGGATATGCTTAGGCGTTATGCGATCTGTCCATAGCGCGCTTCTAAGGTGATGGTGCCATTCTTTCTTGTATTCGGAACCTATCCTTTTGATCAGCCTGATTAGGCTCTTGTTGGTGGATTCAACAAGTCCATTCCCTTGAGGGTAATAGTTGGAAGAGGTTTTAAGATAAATACCTCTACTAAGGGTGAATTGAGTAATTCGCGAGCCTGTGAATGCATGAGCATTATCTGATATAACAGTTTTTGGGGGACCGTATCGACACGTCAGATCTTCTAGGAAAGCCAGCACCTCGCTTTTGGATGAATTATGCTGAGGAATGGCTTCGGTCCACCTGGTAAAGTAATTAGTAGCGGTTAGGATCCACTTATTCCCGACTGAACTTGGGGGGTTGATCATCCCGATGAAATCTAGGCCCCATTGAGTGAAGGGCTCTTCCACTGATACAGGTCTGAGCAACATAGCAGCTTTCGTGCCTCTTCTTGTGTAATATTGGCACTCTTTGCATCCCCTCACTAAATTGTGTGCATCTTTGAAAATGGATAGCCAGAAGTACCTGGCTTGGGTGATCTTAATAGCGGTTGTAGGTGTAGAGAAGTGGCCTCCAGAAGAACTATAGTGAAACTCGTGGAGCATTCTGTCAGCTTGGCTTCGGTCTACATAGCGGAGGAGAATTCCATTAAAGTTTCTTTTAAAGAGAACTTCATCTATTAAGTGGTAATTGCTGTTCTGGAGTCGGTAGAACCTCCTCTTAGCTGGGGATAGATTTTCGGGGAAAATCCCATTTTTCATGAAATGCTTCCTTTTGTCGATCCACTTGTCATCAGGAACGTTTGGCATAAACATAACCGTTTCCTTTGAGGCCATTTCATTGCCACGAGACTCACAGTCTTGCACTATATATTCGCAAAGGCCTCTCCCACGGACTAGCTTTCTTGGGTTGATGTCGATGTCATACTCTAGGATCTTAGTGATCCAATTTGCCCTCTTTTCGGTTATGTCGCCCTCCATGATGTATTCCCTTATTGCGGGGTGAGTCACAAACACCATGATTTTATTACAGGCAATGAAGTGTCTGAATTTCTTTAGTCCTTTTACAGCGGCTAAAGCTTGCTTCTCGACAAAGTTGGACCGGGCCTCATAATCCTTAAGAGTCTTGGAATGGAAAGCAATGGGATGCTCTCCTCCTTCTTTGGCGTCCTTTTGGGTTAGAACCACAACAATGCTATGCTGACCGAAGTAAACATACATTATGAAATCCTTAGACATGTCTGGATTAGATAACACTCGAGTGGAATAGATGGCACTTTTCACCTCATCAAAAGCCTTCTTGGCTTCAATCCATTTGAAATGGATGTCCTTTTTTAGCTTGAGAGTGATGGGCCTTATTATTCCGGTGAAGTCAGAGATGAAGCAACTGACAAAATTGACCTTCCCTAGAAAAGATTGGACTCCCTTTTTGTTGACCGAAAGGGGGAGATCTTTAATGGCCTTAACTCAGTCTGGATCAATGGGGACACCCTCTTTAGAAACTATATGCCCGAGTAATTTTCCCTGAGGGACCCCAAAAATACATTTCTTTGGGTTCAAGGAAATCCCAAACTCCAGACATTTTTTGAGGACTGACTCGAGGTGATCGAAATGATCCTCTCGATGTTTGGAAAAAATAGTCAGGTCATCTAAGTATATTAAGATGATCTTATTAATTAGCTCTTTGAAAGCTAAATCCATGGCCCTTTGAAAAGTTGCCCCAGCATTTGACAAGCCAAAAGGCATCTTCTGGTATGCAAACGTCCCCCACTTAGTAGTGAAAGTCATCTTGTGTTGGTCTTCCACTTTCATACTTACCTGGTTATACCCTGAGAAACCGTCAAGCATTGAGAACATTTTCGATCCTACCACCGTGCTCAGTAATTGTTCCATTGATGGCAGGGGATAGTGGTCTTTGAGTGACGCTCGATTTAGATCCCGAAAGTCTACGCAGAGCCGGATATCTCAATTTTTCTTCTTAACAGGGACCAAATTGGACACCCATGTACTGTGCTTTATGGGGTAAATGATCCTTGATTCGATCAGTTTTTTCAGTTCTTGAGCCATGAGGGACTCAATTTTTGGGTTGACTAGTCTTTGCTTTTGCCGGACCGGCTTAGCCTCATTGGCGAGCTCGATGGTGTGCTGGATGATGGTAGGATCATAACCCCTTAAATCATCATAAGACCACGCCATGACATAGTATTCATCACAATATCGGGCCAAATTCTTTCTGTCTTCGGAGGTAACACCCTTTCCTACCTTGAGAATTCTTCCATGACCAACTTACATCTCTGTGTAGTCTTCCTTATTAGCCGTGAGCTTCCGCTTATCTTTCTTAGTATCTTCATGATCAAACAGGTTCTCTAAGGTGATCAAACAATTAGGGAGCTTGTTTGATTTCAACTAAATGACTTGATCTCCATAAGCCTCTTATATCTTAGGTTGCAGTTGGTCAGCGAATTCTCCTAAGCTTTGGATGAACAGGGCAATTTGTTCATCACTTTCAAATACCTGCCAATTTGTATCATTATCAGGAATAGCCGGATGGACCACCATACTGACTGCTTGGGAGCTGGTCAGGAAGTCCTCTACAGGATCAAAATGTGCTCCTATGGCGGCCATGTGATTGGCTATATTATTTAGTTTCCGAGGGATGCTTATGATATTGAAATCATCGAAACTTTCTATTAGATCCCACACTCTAGTGTGGTAAGACCTCATGTCATGCGGACGTGTTTAGCACTGGATATCCCTCAGACTTGGTGAACCACGAGCTCGAAGTCGCCGAGGACTTTCAACTTTTTGATGCCCATCTTTTCTGCCATGTTCAAACCTTGAATCAACCCTTCATATTCTGCTTCATTGTTTGAGCATGCAAATTGCAAACAGAAAGGCTTCTGGATCTGATTGCCCATCAGGGAAGTGAGACAAACTCCAGCTCTAGAGCCCATCTTACATTTAGTGCCATCGAAGTGTAGGGTCCATAGTGCTGAAGACAACTGATCTTTAGAGAAAGGATCCTTGGTGAGTCTCGGGACGGTTTGATTTACTTCAAAAATGCAATAGGTACCCAGGCTAGTGGCATGGTAATTGGAGAAGGGGTCGAAATCTATGAACTCATTTAGGAAGGCTTCCTACTCATGTGGAATATCTCCCGTTACTTCTTCTTCTAAAAGCTCTACCACTTTTCGTTCATCATTGGATATAGAAGTGTGGGTAGGCTCGAAGTTAATCAAAGCCTGGTTAGCTATGTGTTCAGTGTGGAGGGGTTCTGAAAGGATTTTCATCTTGGCACCATGTCAGGTATGGAGAATAAGATGGAACCAGTCTAGGGACATACAACCTCTTATTTTGGCAGTAAAATCTCGAGAAAGACAGAGTCCGAAGACAAGGGGGATATCAATTACTACCACTTCTTGGGACACTGTCACACTTGGGCATGCAAATAATGTTAGAGGGAGACTTTTGATGAGACCTACCATCTGGACCCTATTCCCATTAAGCTACATGACCCCCTTTGTTAAAGGGTCATACCTGATGTTTAATACCTCAATGATTTGCTTAGGCATGACGGTAGTGCTGGCTCTTAATCTATTCTTTTTCTTTGAGATGCTCAGGAGATCCCACAGAGAGACATGAGCCAGAGTTTTCTTCAACTGTTTGACTACATCCAACACTTGAGGCATGAAGACCTTTGGCTCTTTTGGCTTATAAGGGATGAACTCTTTCCTCGAGTAGGCCGAATTGATGACCAGTGGCTCCAGGGAACTATCCATTGGAACTGATCTCATATTGTCGGCGTCTTCCTTGGTCAAGCATCTCTTAGAGCGAAGGTTGTAATCTGATTGCATGAGAGGGGCTCCATCTTTTGGGGTGATCACACTATTGGTCAGTACTGCGTCTTCACCCTCCATCCATGAAAAAAGCACGTGGTCAGGAGTGATCTCCACTTCTTGTTGTAATGACATCACTTGTATTTGGGCGACAAAAGCCGCGTTGTCCATACCCACAGATGTATAGGTAGATTCCTCTGTTGTTACACCCAAATTCCTTTGTTCTGTAAGCCTCTACTGCAAATTTCCCCTTAGGGAATTTCTTGGAGTATGAGCATTTTTGCATGGGAAACACCATGAGTTGTTGTCATCTGCCAAGTTATTCTAGCCTACCGTTAGTTCTCTGCCCGCAGTTGGATAGACGGCCTGCAACAGGTTGGGGACTGGGACTATTTGGCCATTTGGTGGGAGAGGTTTCTCAACATGATGATTCATATTTTGGTAAGGAGGGTGGTTTCCTTGGAAATTTTGCTGAAAAGGGGGCTTGGTAGGTGAGACTTGGGCTCTTTTTAGGTTGACAATTTCATTGGAGAAAGATTTGAGGAGATTTTTCATGTCACTGACTTCAGCAGCTAAAGAGGTGGACTGGGGGGGAGGGAATGAATATATGGATTGCAAAGCAGACGTACTGGGAACGGACTCTTCCATGACTTGGGTGGATATTTCTGGGAATACTGACATCATGGGGTGAGGGGCTAGCTTTCCAGCATCAATAAGGTTATTTTTAGCTTAGACTGCTATATCAAATGCTTGCGGAAGAGTATTACCTCCTAATGATTGGATCATTACTGACATATTAGAATTGAATGCTTTTAGATAGAATACAAAAGCCATATCCGCTGGAGGGCGAGCGGACAATGGTATCCTCTGCCAGGTTCATTGAAATCTCAGATTGAAATCGGTTAGCACTTCCATTGGGGCCCTTTTGATCACAATGAGTTGGTGCATTAAGGACGATTTGTTGGCTTTGTTTGAGAATCTCTAGAAGAAAAGATCTCCCAACTGATCCTAATCCCCTATAGTGCTGGGGCCTAAAGATCTGAACCAGTCCAAAGCTTTGCCTTTGAAGGACGCTACGAGCAACTGTAGAGCTACGTTATGCTCGGTGATGCCATGGACAGTGTTGATGGTGGCTACATCTTGCAAATGTTCCCTAGGAGTTTTATGATATTCTCCTGTGAACTTAGGAACGACCTTGAGAGCGGCTACCGAGATTGCTCCCCAAACCACAAGCAGAACTGGGGGGATGAGGGGGCTGCCATTATCCCAGGCTACAAAATTTCTGGGAGGATTTAGTGCCATCACATTGTGTATGATTGTGGGAAAACCCTGAGAAGGAGAAACTGTAGCAGAATGGATAGTCACCAATGGAGGGAAAAGGAGGTGGGGGTTTAAAACTATCTGACTCCTGGTGACAGGCCTGTGACTCATAAACTAGCTTAGAAATATATTGCAAATAACTCTTCGTGTCCCACTAGGCATGCCAAAAAAAGAACTATTGACTCTAAATTTTGCCTTGGGGACAAACAGTCTTATGGGAAATTCAGTGGTGGGGGATCGATTGCACAGGTTCCACTGAATGACCTCCGAGATTGAGAAGCCGACTCTTCTTTAGTGTTTTGAGGGAAATGGATAGGGAAACACCTTTAAAATAGTAAAAGCTAGACTATTGAGGCGATACGCCAGATCATTTAACTGATATGAACATATAAAACTCAAGAAAATATGGCTTTTATGAGCCCATTTAACAATCTACAAGTTCAGATCAAGAACATAACCTAAGATACAATCAAATTCCTTTCTAACATAAATAAATACTCATCATGCATTTATCAGATAACAAGTATGCAACATAGTTTAATCGATAAAATCTTAGATAGATATATCTCCAAAGTTATTTAGAACTCAAACACAAATAGCACATAAAAGACCATTAAAAGTATGCAGAAAGATATCATAAAGGCCGCAGGCACAGTTTGGAAAATCTTCTTTTATAGACTATAATAGTATTTAAAGGCCTAAAAATCTATTTAGTAAACTTGATTGTTCTTCTGGAAAAAATCCCAACAACGTTGAACAACAAGGAAAAAGTAGCATAAATAGAGAAACCCCGGCCCTTGAAAACAAAAAACCAAAGTGCGTCGAAAGGGCATAACCTCCTAAACAACCAAAACATGCTGTGTCACCTTGGAGGCCATACCTAGCAAAACGGCCCCTGGAATTTCAATTTTTGACTGCAGAATCACATGCGGCCCTGAACCGAAAAGATCCTGCTAACTGCGGGCAGGCTGTTGGAAAATTACAAAAAGGGTGAGAGCGGAAACCTTTGCTTGCAGCGCAACAAGGTGGGCCCTGGAAAGGGGACAGTCAGCAGGCTCCGCCATTTGTCACCACCGCGCTACTCCAAAAATGGGGTGCTAACTGCGGACCGGGGAAGCAACACCATGGCGACAATTGTCCTACGCACCCGGTGTTGCTGAGAGATAAAAGGACAACCACACCGAGAAAAAGGGGTGAACCTTAGCCCATCAAAATTAATGTGAACAGTTTCCATAACCGGTACAGGTTATGGGAAAATTAATGTGAACAGTTTCCATAACAAAATGATGATCATTTGTTATTTTTTTGCTATTTGATTATCGATTATCATCATGATGTTATGTGTAGGACAATGGGAAAGAACAAGAGAGGAATGAATGAACAAAGAGAGGTAGCAAAGGAAAGACAAAGAGAGCATATGAGGATATTACGTGAAGGTATGCCATCTAATGCACCTGATGAAAGTGATGAACATTCAACAATTGAAATTGATATGATGAATGCACCAAATCAAAATGATCAACATACACCAATTCAAATGCATATGATGAATGCAATGAATATACACCATTTGAAAATGATTTGGTGAATGCACATGTTAATGAAATTGAAGAAGATATACCATTTGAATTTGATGTGATCAATGCACACAATGCACCTAATGAAAATGAAGATCATGCACCAATCTTAACACCTCTTAGGATAATTCGTAGAAAACCAAAGGTCCTAATAAACATTGATGAAAATATTGTGAAGCCAATGCATGATAAATTTTTTGAAAGAACTTGTAGAAGAATGGTTAGAAGAATTTGGAATAACTATTTTGAAAACTTAAATCAAATTGGAAGATGCCAATTATTTGTTGAAATGATTAAAAATCTGAAATTTAGAGAGACAATGAAAATTTTGGGGTTAAGAACATCCAAAAATAATAGTGAAAGGACCATTGTGAGAAATATTTTTGATGCATACCAAGCCATTGTTTTGAAATTATGCACTAAAGATGCTAATGTTACTCGTCATGTCCTCACATCAACCATAATGAGAAAGGAAATGAAAAAATCTCATTTAATAAGCAAAACAAGCAAGTCATTAAGGATAAGTAGAACCGCATTACACCATGCCTTAGATAGGCAAGAGAAAATTGAGGATCCTAACAATAATTCTCTTTGGGCATTCTCAGGTAGACTCCCACACAAGGACAAGGTTGTTGTTGATGCACTAAGAATGTTAATTGAGAAATTTTGGGATGACAACACAAGGGTTTCACCCAACCAAAGAGATGTTTTTAGAAGGCAAATTGGAATTAGAAATTGTGAGACACATCCAAAACACTATTTAGTTATGACTCAAACACAATTTTATGAAAGGTTTCTTCAAAGCTTTCCTCAGATTTAAATTAGTCAAATATTTTTTGAGATGACAAAACCATTTTATGTTAATAATAATCATGCACGTACTACATGTTGTTGTAGGGTCCATGTTGAATTTTCCATGCATTATGATATTTAACTCTATATATGTTGTACTTTGCACACTAATGATGTTTTACAAGAATTTGGTCTACAAGCACCTCCTAAGTCATCGAGAGAATTTATTTCAAGTGTACTATGTAGACAAAATGACGGGTGCATTTACTATAAGTTGATGTTTTTGAGAGGTTTTTGTCCTAATGTGGTGGTTTGCAACAGTTGCATAGATGCCTAGATCTAGATAGAACACATGAAATTGGTAAGGAACTAGTTTCTATTGGAAAATACAAGCTAGTCACATATGGTGTTAAAGATGGAAAAGAATTAAAGAGGTGTGAGTTAGTGAAAAGGGATATACACATAGCTGATTTTATGAAGATGTTTGAAGAGAAACTAGTGTATGAGTACATAGGTCACACACATAGAGCTAGGTGGTTAGATGTGCAATTCAAGTTGTGTAAGGACACTTTCCCCCTCGGCACTATTTTCTTTGTCATTGATTTTGCTAAGTATTATACACTAAAGCCGCAAAATGAAGTACAATCTATGTATTACCACTTTACCCAAGTTATAATTTTTTTACATAAAGCATTCATGCATGCACATGATAGCACCGAGGAGGACAAAAAGGTTATAAGAGAATATCACTTCTATATCAGCGATGATCATACTCATTCCTCAAAGTTTGTGCAAGGATGCTTTACAGTCTTATATGATAGTTTAAGGGAAAGAGATATAAGATACAACCAACACTTAATATGTTTGAACAATTGCACCACACAATTCAAGAATGCAAGGATGTTCTAATGGTTAACTAGGATGCATGTGACAAGTGGAGTGCAACATTTTTGGAATTTCACTGAGGCATGCCATGGAAAGGGAGACCATCATGGTGTGGGAGCATGTGTGAAAAGAGCTCTTACCAGAGAGGAATTGAAGTACGAAGGTGGTGCAATGTTAATAGATGCAGAAATAATTGTGCAATGGTGTATCTCTACGATGGGACCAGGTAATGCAGGTAAGTCTATGGTTTCTAGATATTTTTGGCTAATACATGAATCTAAAATTGAAACTATCTAGATTATTGTACACTTACAGGATCAAGTGACATGCATTCATTTAGAAGTTCAAATGCAGTATCACTAGTTATTTATACTAGATAGATTGCATTCTTTTTCTCTTTGTGTATGCATTTTGTGTGGGATGAATGTGAAACAAAAGAGTGGGTTGACCAATGGTCATAAGGTTGTCTAAAGTCAAAATTGTCATTGTTGCACAAAAGTTGTCAAAAGTTGTCATCTTTTGCATCCAACATACATATGTTTTGAAATATAGTTGGTGGAAATTGTAACTACCTTGAAGATGCATAAATAGACCTTGGAAGATCGAACAAGGGTTGCTGTTGAAGGATTGTTTATGTATTGAAGGATATTCAATAAGAAAGTTATCATTTGTTGCACTTTTCTTGTGATTCTCACATGTAACAGCCTGATCACAGGCTTAAATCTTGTTGATTCCTCTTTCATTTGGCTGGCAAACCAATTGGGAATGATTCAGTGATGAGTTATCTTCCAGTTTCAATTTGTTTCACTTGATTTGGTTGTATATTGAGGAAGTTCTAATATTTTTTGTCAAAAGTGTTATAACCATGTCCTAGGGTAAATAGTGAACAAGAAAATGTAATAAATTTTATATTTATGGTCTAATAAGCCCACCAATGGGCACAATCATGTATCATAATGTGTTCTATCATTCCAATAAGTGTGTAGGTGTGTTTCATATAGGGTGCACGTGTTTTGAAGATAATTAATGACAATTATTATGTCACAGTCAAGGAAGGATAGTGAAAGGACAACCTTGGAAGGGTTTGTTGCAAACAAACATGATAGAGGGGTGTTGGTGTGTCATTGGGGTTTGAAAGTGTTGTGTGTAGAGACATCTTAAAGGTTCCAAGGGTTTGCAGTCCAAAGGAAATCCATGAACAAAAGCCAAACATGATTGTTGTGAGACCTTGAAGGGTATGTGAAGAGTCTTATGTTCATATTTATTTGAAATTGTTTTTAAATATTAAGATATCTTAAACTAAAAATTATATAAATTAAATAAATATAAATAATTTAAACTTTTAATTATATTATAAACTGAATTTTTTTAATACAATTATACAAGTGTAAAATATAAGTCTTTTCCCTCATTACTAAAAAGGATTAAAAAAAATTAAAGTCAAATTCAAAATTTTAACTTGTCAAATTTAAAGAAAAATAAATATATTTGCAAATTTGCTATGTTATTAAATGAACACATATTTTTTACAATAAGATAATTTTTAAATAAAGAAAATTAGTTAAAATGTATTAGTATTATAAAAACTTAAAATTTTTATGAGCAACATAGATTGATGTTTGAGAGTGACAAGTCAAAGAAAGCAACAAAGCAAGCAGCAGAGCCTGAGCAAAGAAAAAAAGCAGATACATAATTGAATGCAAAATTATTTAATTTTTTAAAATAATTATGAGATACTTAAAATGAAAATTCATAAAATTTATAGATAAATAAATTTCATTAAATTAAATTAGAATTTTCATAACATATAAATTACAACATGAAAATTTAATAATATTAATTACAATTAAAAAATATGTCAATTATAATACATTAAAAAAATTATAATTTTAAAAAATCATTTAAAGAAATATAAAGTTTAATAAATGAATGGTGTCTAAAAATATTTTTACAAGAAAGAAATTTTGTAGTTGAAGTTGCACATCTATAAGAGATTATATATCATTCGAATAATGTTGATTGCATAATTGGTAGAGTTTTAAATCTTTCTATGTTCCCAAGTCATGGGAATAGATATAAATATAGTAATCCTATGTAAGGAGATTGGAGATCACAGTCTAAGGCTATTAACCTAAAAAAATAGGATTTGTGATTCCCATGGTTGGTTTCAAGTCATGTTTGTTTCTCTTTCTTTCTCTTGTGGGAATGGTGCTCCCACCTAGTAAAATTTTAATAATCTTTTTTTCTTAGAGAAAAGAAAATATAATTGGAAAATTATACTTTTTAATTTAAGATAAAATAATATGGAGGTTATAGGGGAGAGGGTTTAGTAGTCGGGCACTTTAATTTTCTATTGGAAATTTCAAATCACTCCCAATTTTTTACATCAACTTACTTGGTAAGCCACGTACTTACTCCAATAGTTGTACATTAAATCACGTTTTATCAATGCATTGATGTGGCATCACATGATTTGTTGTTTTTTAAATATAAGAAATACATTTCATTAGATTGTGAATACTCAACATCAACATCAACAATTTTAAAGTCACAACATTTGAAACAATATTATTAAAAAATTGATTATTAAATTAAAAAATATTATAACAACTATTCCCTAATAAAATAATTAACATGTCATATGAATTGCAATCTTAAAAATAATAATAAATTAAAATATGAAAAAACAAGGCTCATTACTTAACCTTGAGTTATAATATCCATGGACCAGCCTGAGCACGAATAGATTTGTAGAAGGGCATCCTTCCACCCATCAATCTCTCCTCTAGGGTATCGATATGAAGTACCATAATACTTGAGAAATGATTGCTTATATGGACTAGACTAATTTTCAGGGTATCTAACACGAGTTGGCTCCACATGGTAGAAGAGAGGAATGATCTAGCTAAGGATACTCAACATTGCAGCGACCTCCTTCAGACAACATGTTGAGTCTGCATAGCCTTTAGAAAATATAGGAATGCATATGGCACTTCTCTTCATTTCTCTTTCCAAGCTGAACCCAATTATTTCCCCCTTTTCAATTTTGTCACTGTCTAAGAAGATAATTAATCCCGCTGTGGAGAGAGCTTGAAGGAGATGATCAACCAGAGTCTTTCTCACATCTCATTTCCTGAAGCTTAAAAAAATGTGATAGATCCTATTGCTTTGGAAGGAAAGTCTAGTTGAGGGATATCCTTAGATTTCCAAACCCATACTGTTTTACATCTTCGTGCTTTATTTACTTTCTTAAACCCTTCCTTACTGTTCTACATCCTTACTGCTTTATAGTCTTTGTTTATTAAACCCTTACTGTTCTACATCCTTATTGCTTTACAGTCTTTGTTTATTTTACACACACACACACACACACACACGTGTGTGTGTACATTATATGTATATGTAAGTATATATAAATACATATGCATATATATGTACATTTGTGAATACATAAAAATGAACTTATTATAATATTTATGTAAGGTTGTAGGGCCAAGGAGACTATACATGCACACCCTATCTTCAAAGGTCCATAATACAATACAATAGTAAAAATATATTTTTACACTAAAGTTTCAAGTTATTTTTAGGAGACTATTTATAGTATTATTTAGCTAATTATTTTTAGACTCAATTAATTATTTTTTATTTGAATAATGCATAATGAATGCATGGAATGTAATCAGGATTGAACTATTTGTTGGAAGAGGCTGCAACCTCCATAAAAACTGTTGAATTGCAATGTTTAGTGTGGACTGCAATAATGTAATTGGTGTTTTCCAAATTTGAATAGTGGATTTCTGTTTGTGCTAAAAGATTTTTTTTTAATGAATTTGTTGTAGCAGTTCTCTATTTTTCAGAATTCTACATGCTTAAGAAATGATTGCTTATAGGGACTGGACTCCTTTTCAGGGTATTTAACATCAGTTAGATCCACGTGATAAAAGAGAGGAATGATCAAGCCACGGGTCCTCAACATTGCAACGACTTCCTTCAAACACCAAGTTGAGTCTGCGTAGCCTTGAGAAAATATAGGAATCTGTATGGTACTACTCTGGATTGCTTTTTCCAGGCTCTTCCAAGTCGTTTCCCCCTTTTCTAATTTGTGACTATCTAAGAAGAAACTCAGGCCAGTTGCTAAGAGAGCTTGGAAGAGATGATCAGCTAGAGTCTTTCTCACATCCGGTCCCCTAAAACTCAGAAACATGTGATACCTATTATCACTTTGGAAGGCAAATTTAGTTGTGGAAGGCTTGTATTCTTCCATCTTACAACTGGATCTGAAGAGGAATGTAGAAAAAAGAGAGTTGATTCAACCAAAATTTTAGATCTTGAACGTAACCAAACAAATGTTTTAACTATAATGAAGCATTGCCATGTCATTTTTAATTTCTAGATTGTAACTAACAACAAAATTCAATGCGGGAGTATTTCCTTTAACTTATGAAATCCTTTCTTCGATTGCATGGAAGCTACGCTGACTTTTATTATTATTATGTTTTTCGCCAGCCATGATATTTTAAATATTCTTAGTATTTGGACATTGTTAGGAAGCCTGTTGCGACCAAATATTTTAACATTTTCGTATAGCTAGGAAACATTTTTTCAGCATCTCTTGGATCATATTTCCATCATCAAATTTTGTTCACTGATTATTTATATTAATTTGTTTAATAATTGGTTGCATTTATTTAAGTGATTTGGTTTGTTTGGATTTTCTTGTATTTCTATTGTATATTGTTATTGTAGACACAAAAATCTGTCCACTTAATTAAATGACTATTTAGTATTTATTTGATTCTTTAAACCATCGCTCAACAGTTAATTAAATTGATATTTAATTAATTCATCTTCAACCTCTTCTCCTATTAATTAAATAAATTATTCAATTTATTTAAATTAATTCATTAAACCATACTCCAACAATGAATTAAATGAATAGAACATATTTGTTTAATTAAGAACCCTTTTCCTCATTTAAATAAATAAATAAATAATTATTTAAACTTCTAAACCCCTTCCACTTGCATTCTCCTACAAATGCAAGTTGCATCAATAAATAGATTTTATTTCAATTAAAATCCTATTTTCTCTCACCCACCAAACCCACTTGCATCCTAAACCCATTCTAGATTCTTCTAATCCATTCCTAATTAGCCTAATCACCCTCCCTAATTATTGTCACATTCCTAAGCAAATAGAAGTCACTTATCAAAGCCTCCAAAGTCTTTGAAAAGCATTAAAATTTTTTTATCCTCCAACAAGTTAACCCCCAAAGTCTTCATAACCATTTATGGCTCTTACATAACCATTAATGGTTAAACTCAACTCACCCACATGGTTAGATACTTTCCCTCTAACTCAACCCCCATTTAAGTCATGTGTCTCTTCAAGCATTCATTTCTTTGACCATGGTTATCCCCACTAACTCTTGCACAAGAGTTTACCCATTGGATAAAGACATTATTCATTGGATAAAATCTTTATTCATTAACCCAAGCCTAACCAAACCCTCGTAAGGTAACCTTCAAGTCATCTCAAGCCATCTCATGTTGACATTTGTCATCTTGGGATTGGGTTGAAAGACCTCACATGGATCACAAATCAATCAATCCTGGCCCTTGCTAAGCTTACTCAATCTTGACCATCCATTGCCCTATTTTACTTATAAATAGAGCTCTCATTCCTCATTTTCAAATATAGAAGCTTTGTGTATCAAACTCATAGTCATTTTGCTAATAGAGGATCCAGAAATATTTATGCATCAAACTTAGAGTTATTTTGAGAGAACATTTAGGAGTATTTACTTTGTTATTTGGCTAAAATTAATATAGATTAATTAGGTGCTTTCTCATAGTAGTTTGTCTACACTTGCATATATATTTTTATAATCTTGAATCTTCATAAGACATCCATAAATAGTGCAAAAAGCTGAGGGCTACACTCATGTGGATCTTGGAGAGGAGAGGAACAAGGGAGGAGCAACTATGAGCATTGTGAGGAGCATCTTGAGGAGTTTCCTTTCCCTTTTTCATTTTTGTATATTTCTCATTATCTATTTTATATCTCTCTTGGTATGCATGTTTAGGATCATAGGTTCATTTTTCTTTCATTTTTTATTATCACTAATATATTAATGTTTGAACTCATGTGTCTTGTTCATCCTTTTTAGCGTGCATCATTTGGTGAACTCGACGTGAATCGAACACGCAACCTTCTGATTTGGTGAATCGAACACGCAACCTTCTAATCTGCCAAATCTAACTTTTTTGTAATTTTTCCTATAAATTTCCACATATAGGTTGCGCTTTAGCGCTTTTGTCTCACATTTTGGCACTATCGACAGAAGAGTTTCAGCGCTTTTGTCCAATTTTTACTGCCTTTGTTGTAGGTTTAGTGCTTTTGTTCATTTATTAGTGCCATTGTAATAATATGCTCTTTGTCTGTCAGTTTTAAATTATGTCAAACATTTTAGTATAACATTTTTGTTAACAGTTTAGTGCTTTTGTTAACAGTTTAGCCCTTTTGCTAATAGTTTAGCGCTTTTGTCAACAGTTTAGCACTTTTGTGAATAGTTTAGCGCTTCTGTCAACAGTGTAGTGCTTTTGTTAACAATTTAGCGCTTTTGTTCTAAAGTCACACTTTTGTTCTAAAGTTGTGTTTTTGTTCTAAACTTGCACTTTTGTGCTCACAGAGTATTGTTTTTGTAACAAAGAGCCAAAAAAAAAATTGTAATTGAAAAATTAAACTTAGGCTTGTAGAAGCCCACCAAAAAGATTTTTATTTTATTGATTTTTCTTTTTTGTAGGTTGCTAATGTTTTCTTGCAGGATTCGAGGAGTTAGAATTAGGAATTTATTTTCTCTCTAGCTTTTTAAGTTGGATAAAAAGAATTCACTTTCCTTTGTTTTAAAAAGAATCTCATCTTTCATTTTGGGTTAAACATCAACAAATCTTCAATTTGGGCTTAAAAATAATTTCATCTGCAAGTTAAAAAGAACCACAAATCAAACAAACTTTGCTTTCTTACAAGATAGGGACAAACATTTCAATTTGGGCTTAAAACAAACCAACAATCTTTCATTTCTTGCAAGGATAAAATTCACAATCAACCTTTTATTTGCAAGTTAAAAAGAACAATCAAAACTCGTCCATTTTTGTTTACAAAGCGATTTTACTTTTAACGTGCTTTTAATTTTGTTGACCAAGATTTTCACTTTCCTAGTTAGAAAACAAATTTCTTTGTGGAATTAAACAGAACATCATGTCTATTGGAGCAATATCTCCAAATGGCAAATAGATCACATTGCAATAAATAGTTAAAAAGAAAAAGTGTTTTTCATGATTGGCACGCTTGTGCAAAACTATAGAGTGGTCTCTTTTCTAACACACACTATCCTCTCCCTTGGCTCTCGTGGTCCTAGGTGCAAGAGAAAAGTGTTAGTAATGCTCTAAATTTTTTATTTTTAAGAGAGGTCTGCCAAGAGACACATCACTCTTGGGAATGACCTTGCACAGTAAATCCTTCGAGCTGCTATAGAAATCAGGTGACAGCAAAAGATATAGCCTTGGGTGTAGTTGTTCCTACTGTGTAACTTGTCGAAAGGACATATGGGCCCCACCACACGTTACAAGGCTCTTAAGTGAGTCACTGTATAATGAACTTACATCCAAAGACATCAAACATTACTAGACACCTATTTTAGAAGCCCACGCATTCTATTGATTGAGGATATTTGTGAAAAATTCAGTGCAAGAGCATAGATGGTTTTGCTCCCAAGATACTCACCATACATATTTCCTTGAGTAGAAACAGAGCTTTTTGAAAGGCTACTTGTAGCTTGATGAAAGTGGTGACTTCCCCATCATAGAGATCATCTACCTGTTATCCTTGCGAAAGACTTAGCATATCACATCCTTACCTGCCACGGCAGGATTCATAAGGTATGTAGTACCAAAGTCAAAGAAATATCAAGATGTGGGCTAAAAATATCGCAACTGGCCATGACCTTAGGGATAAAAAGTGTTTGAGTTGTCTATTGGTATTTTGGTATGGTTTTGTCATTGATGTCAACACCTACTAAACACTTATCAACTCTGGCACTTTGGAGAATCAGCAACATTCACCGGCAAGCAAATGACTCATACACAGTCACCGATATCTGGTACACCGGTAGGATATAATGTTCACCGACACTTGGAATGACATGGAAAACACCTGGTTATGTCAAAGACATCATTTGGACACTTTGTCTTGAAGATTTGTTTATTGGTAAAGTCGTATTTGCATATTTGCTGCTACTGGCAAATAGATCCAGGTTACACACCGACAGGTTTATGTTTTCCAGATCAGCACGACACACTATGGAGATGATTTATTATTGTTGTAAATGCATTAAGCCGATATGTTGAATCGGTTATTGCATCGGGCATTAATTTATTTGTAAATTGATTTTATTGTAATATCCTTTAGAGTCGACCTACTAAAATTGGTCTTAGGTTATGGTATAAATGTAAGATCGGATGTGGAATGCGAAAAAGGATTGTGTGAAGTTATATGCGAGAATAAGCAGAGCTATACACGTAGACATCATCTAAAGGTTGAAGGAGGGTTTTGTAAAGACAATCAGGACTATACCGATACTGAATCCAACATAGAAAGATGCTAATTTAAGCAGTACATCCATATTGGATTTAACCATCCAATTGTAGTCAGTGTGACTCCCATTTGTGATTGAGCAGTGAGCTCTAGGCGCTTGGCCTTTTTGTATGTGCAGACCCCATTTGTATACACATATATCTGTAGTAGTATCATCTGATTGTGGGTAAGGTTTCCCACCATGGTTTTTCCCCTTACAGGGTTTCCACGTACAAAATTTGGTGTTATTTGTTGTGGATGACTTTGTTCTTTTGTTTCATGCATTAATCCTTACCGGTATTGCAATTAATTGATATAACTATCTACCGGCATAAAAGACTGGTTTACCGGTATTAAGCATTAAAGTTGTTTAAGTTGTTTTTGGTTTAAATTTATTAGACAAATAATTCACCCCCCCCTCTCAGTTGTCTCTAGGACCTAACATTGTCTTCATCTTGTTTCAGACCAATAAAAATTTGGGCTGACTTCAGGCTTTGGGAACATTAAAATACATTTGTAAAAGGGTCAAAAAGTTCATGATTGGGTTGATTTAGACCCACACCTGTTGTGCCTTTTATTGAAAAAGGGCAAGGTCATTGTGCTTGTGTGCTTGATATTTTTGCTTTTCAAAGAAATTCAAAACAATTGAAACCAAGTATCCATCCAATGAATCTACATCAAACATTGATAAACAAAACAACATCAACAAGTGAAACAAAGTATCATTTTTTATGACCATTACTCATATCTTGAGAAAATGAAATCTTCATCAAAGGACCCAATTGAAGAAGAGACAAATTGGTTCAAGAGCTCTTCTCAAAAGAAGGAAGTTTTTCTATATCAATAGACAACTCTTTCTCTCACATAGTGTATTTTTGCGTCATATGCGCTTATACCTTCAAGGCAAATCCAAAAAATTTGACAAAGAGCCTTTACACAGTATAGAGCTTTTGATTATCATAAGAATAAAGGAGGCAAGATCAATCCTTCTTTCTTTCCTCAAATCTGTATCACATACAACGAAGATCGAGGGGAACCACCAACCCCTGAAAGAGAGGAAGAAGTAGAAACCCCCTTTATAATAGAAAGTTTTTATTGAGACATATATCCTACCCACCTCCACATTTAAAATATCACAAATCCATTTAACTCTCAAACACAAAAAGGTCTTGTCCTTAGTTCTTTCAGATCTTGCTTAATCAAACCAACAAATCACTTTCAGGGTGTCTCTACATCTAGGATCAATCATCCTAAGAGGCATTTCTACATAGGTTAAAACTAGTTTATGAGTGCATCCTCTCATTGCTAGATAGCTTGGTTTGTAACACATCTGAAACCTTGCTATACCTCATCAGATCAAAATTGTTGAAAAGCACAAGAGCAATTCACAAAGAATTATGTTGACATCCAACCTTCAGTGTTAGAGATCTATCTTTCAACAAAAATTTCACAAGACTTGTCTTCCATCAAATACTTCATCATCACATCATAAATCACTTTCACAAACATAAAAAATATGGCTCAAATGAGATCAATGAGAAACTGACAACCAGAAACTGAAGAGGAGGAAGAAAACCTCAACCATTTTCATGAGGCTTTTGGAGGAGACACAAATGATGAAGATCCCAACACTCCAACTCTAGAAGATATAGAAATAGAACAACATAATCCCAAATGCAACACACTCTTTGATGAGATCCTTAGAAACAATGCAGATGCTCACTTCTTAAGACTTTCTCAAGAGGGTGCCAAACTACCCTCCAGCTTTGATACAACACAAATATGACAAGCATCTGAGCAACATAGCCATCATGATGGTGGAAGAGGTAGAGACTACTTCTGCTATGACCCTAATCATCAAAGGAATCCACCTCCTCCTCCTCCTCCCCCTTTAGAAATAGACATGTTGAGGCAACAAGTAGAAAATCTCGCTCAACAATTAAACAGTGGTGTGAAGACTACTCGATTTTTGCTCAATGACATTTGTCCCTATCCTTTTGATAGGAACATGCTCATGCCACCTTTTCCATGAGGGTTCGAAACACCCAAATTTGAAAAGTATAGAGGCAAAGGAGATCTTAGGGATCATGTGAGAGAATTTCACTCATCTTGTTTAGAGGTGGCCTATGAGGACACCTATCTAACGTGCCTCTTTCCTCAAAGTTTGGGAGGCACAACCACACAATGGTTTTCACGACTGCCAGGTGGCATTAGAACATTTGAAGAACTGGTCCAAAAATTCATTGCTCATTATTCACACAACATAGAACATGATGTCACCATGGCAGATTTATGCAACACTAAACAAAAACTAGGAGAGTTGTTCTCAACTTTCCTACGATGGTGGAGGCAACTATCTAGTAGACGTTCCCTTCATCTACTTGAGCAAGAACTCATGGAAATTTTTATTTCCAACTTAAATAATGAAATGGAATTTTATTTAGACATGAAGGGTACAAAATCCTTTGAAGAGATGAGCACTCAAGGACTAAAATTTGAAAGAGCCCTCATTAAAAAGGGACTTATCAAAATTTATAATGAACCCAAAGATGACCCTCGGCCACATTATAATAGTGATAAACCCAAATTTTGGAACAAGAACAAGAACGTTGTCAATGATGGGATAGTAGATGCAAGAATAGTAAAAATTGCATAACATGTGGTCATATTTGCAGGACAAAATCCCCCTCCTAACAACAACACGATCAATAAACCACAAAATCAAGGTCGCAATACACAACAAGAGAAATCAAAACAAAAGCAACAAAATTATAAATCAAAACGTACATATACACCCTTATGGGAACCTATTGAAACAATATTGTGTTAATTGATATCCTCCAACCTTGTGACCTTACCAAAAACATCTAATTATGAGCCTCAAGTTAAGCCTTCATGGTGATGAGATCATGAACATTGTGAATTTCACCAGGGAAGAGGGCATAAGACAAGCAATTGCCATCAACTGAAAGATCTTGTTCAAGATCTTATTGATAGAGGAGAAATTGAAATTGAAGGACATGACCCTAAAACATCCAATGATGATCATTTAATGTTCAAGAATCCTCTTCCATCACATGATCAAAGGGTTCCTTCCACTTTAGGGAGAAACACAGATACCACAACTAATTACACACAAGCTGCATACAATTATACTGTGAATCACCTGTATGATGCGGATGAACAAGTTGCAACTCTTACCATCAAAAATCCAAATCCTGCATTCAACGTTGTTACGCATCGTAGCAAGATTACTATTCAAGTGGTACCACAAGGAATGACATCCCTCCCCAAGCAATATAGTCTTGTAGACAAATCGGATAAAATGGCAACCCTCATCTTCATATTAGAGCTCTTATGCTTATCTCCATCACACAAAACAATCTTGGACCAAGCCCTCCAAGAAGCGTCAGTCCCCGCCAACCTCAACATAGATCAGTTTCAAGCCATGGTTGGTAATCTGAAGTCATCACCATGTCTCACTTTTATTGAAAGTGACGACTCATCCTTCCAACAACCCCATAATGCCTCCCTCCATATTGAAGGATTTGTGAACCAACATAGAATCAAGCGAGTCTTGATTGACAATGGAGTCGGCTTAAACATATGCATATTGCAGTTAGTCACAACATTGGGTTATGTAGTAGAATCAGTGGATGCCAACAAAAAGATAACCATTAAGGCATATGATGATGCAGAACTTTCTTCCAGAGGAGCAGTTATATTACCTATCAGGGTTGGGCCAGTGGTGAAGCATATAGTTTGCCAGGTTCTAGGCCTTCTCTGCCATACAATCTCTTATTAGGGAGACCTTGGATACATGCCATGCAAGCAGTCACATCTACCTATCACCAATGTATCAAGTTTCCACATAATGGGGTAGAAATTACAATCCTTGGTGATGCTAATCCATCTGTATATTGTAATAAAATTGACCATCAGCCAGAGATCACCGGGCCTAACAATAGGGAAGTTATTCCTTCCTCATCATATGTAAATCTAGCCTCTCTTTCTAGCTTAATAACCCCTACATCAAAGAAGGAGAATTTGAAAATGAAAATGACCGAGGAAGGTCCTGGGGAATACAATCTTAGCCAACTCTTTTATGTTGGGTAGTTACTCAATAGGGAATTTTCTATTGACATCAGTAGTTGATCAATTTAACCCTGTTTGCCCTCCAAGCCCTAAATATCAATAGTTTTTTTTTTTTTCTTATAAATTTTTCATATGCAGTCGAAATAGAGAAAACAAGATATCATCGCAAAGTTAATGCCAATGCCGATATGTATCTAGTGGTGGTTTTGCTATATCTTACACCTTTTTCCATTCCAAAGTCAATCTTTATTTTATCATTTTTGAAGCCATAACTTGAGGAAATAGACTCTATTTTTTTACTATTGCATATCGTAAAAAATCTCTCAAATTCCTCTATTTAGATTTGGAATCATTATTTTTCGAATATTCACTAGGTACTTAGTGATCTTAATTTATGTCACTTCTCAATTTTATGTTTTCTCAGCTTATACAAGTGCAAAAGGGTTCATTTTTCTTTTTGTGGGGGGTAGAAGAGTCAACTTTCAGATTCTTATATTGTTCTAACCCTAGCCTAATGGAATATTTTCCAATTAAGAAACCCACCCCTCATAACTATCATAGTTGGAAGCTAAAATAGTTAGATTGCTTTGGTCTAGGGGTTTATGGTCCTGTTTAGATGAAACCTAGCCCACTTTGAGTCATGAGTAACTTGATATCATTTATCATAGGGATAAGGTGGATTAGGTTATCGATTTGATTGGCCTACATGTTCTAGACAAGACCTAGTTCTATGTTGATTCATGCACCATTGCTAGGGCTATGTGGCTCAAATTTGAGAAATTTTTTAGGGGTATTGATTTTTGTGCACTTGAGTTTGAGAAATATTTGACATAATTGGTGCTTGATTCATTTCAATCTATTGAGGGATTTCTGGAGAATTCCAAATACATCAAATCATGTATATAGGGTTGTGGAAAGAAAAATATTGATAAAGAGTGCATCTTCCTAATTTTGTCTAAACTTCAAGGCCAATTTAAGTTCTTTGCTTCATCATTCTATTCCACCATGGATGCTTTGGGTACCACATTTAGTATTCCTACATTTGAGGTGTTTTGTGAGTGCTTAACAAGGGATTAGGCCAATATGTCATAGTTGGATCTAGTCTTTGGTTCTAATTCTCAAGCCTTGGTTGCTCATACTCCTCTATCTACAAGAAAACAAAGGTAGAGAATAGAGGTACACAGTCTACTCAACCGGCTCCAGCTTCAAAGTCTCATGTACATGATTTAGATTCTTAGAACTCCTCCAAGAAGTCTATCCACTAAGGACAAGCCTAAGTACTCTTATTGCACCAAGATAGGACATGATAAACATTAGTGTTATGTAAAATAGATTGATGAGTTGAAAGAACTTCTTTGAAAGAACAATATTTAGCCATCTTCATGTAGTGCATCATCTTTTGCCACTTTAGAAATTGAACATTTTGGGTCTTCTTCATCTATGACACATGGTAAAGACAAGATGAAAGGCCAGGCTCTCTTTGCATCAACACATCTTTAGTATTCTAGGTGACTTCTAGATTTAGGAGCTTCACATCATATGGTATCAATAAAGGGAAAGTTCTCTTCTTTTGAGCATCATTCTTTTCCATAGATTTTGATGAGTATTAACACTTATATGAGTGTTAATGGGACTAGTTCTATTGAGGTTGATAGGGACACATTCAAAAATGTTCATTCTGTCATTGCATTATCTTCCATTATCCTTTCCATTGAATAGATCACTCACAATGGTACATGAATGATAGTTGAGTTCATCCCTAATTCATTTCTCACTAGAGATATTCATAGTAGAGAGCTTGTTGTAGTTGGCAGCGTTGATCATGCATCTTGATTGTATGAATTCTCTCATTTTGCTCCCATAAAGATGCATTTGTTCCTATCTCTCATGCATCAAGAGTGAATCAAAAATATGAAGAGAGGTTTGGTCACTCGAACCTATGTGTGCTTTAGTCATCTATAGTGATTCATGAAACTTGTGTTGATATTCCTCCACATCCTACTTTCGAGATCTGTTTAGTTTAGCAGGCTGATTGTTCCTTTTTAGTTTCACCAAAGTAAGATGAGTACTTGACATATATGCGATGGTTGTTTGATACATCACACACTTTAGACATTGGGAAAATGATTGAGGATATTTCATTCCTCTTCGATGGCAACTTGAGAATTCTTGTCATCCCATTTTTTGTTCCTTTAGAGGTTATTCATTAGGTATCTTCATAGTTGTTTGAATTTTATTCACTTAATTTAGCATATCATGATTCAAATAGTTGGACAATTGTTTAGTCTTCTGTGGCACACATCATGAGAATTTTCCTTCAATTTCCTTTCATGGATTTGTTTTAGCCTTGGCCACTTTAATTTTTCTTTCCAAGGAGAGGAACATGGTTTTCCACTCTTTGATCTTCATTAGCATTCATCGTCGAGCCTACATCTTCAACATTCGATCTTCTTCATTATGGGAGGGGATACATCATCTCTTTTTTACTCTCTTATGGGTGGAATATTGATTATACTTATGTGACTAATTTAGTACTTGGGGGTACATTTTGAGTCCTTCATGCTTGTCACATGTACTTTATTTTTCATTTCTTTTAGGGTAAGTGCAAAAAGTTGAGTCATCTTAGAGTGGAAGTTTTGGAGCTGGCCAAAAAAATAAAATGTGTCGAACGAAATAGAATCTCTTTATGTTTCGAGGTTAGGAGCCAAAATTTGAAATAGGATCTCAAGCTTAAATCTATGAAACAAGATACTATTTCATAAATGAGATCTTTTTTGAAATATAAAATGGGATCACATTTCTTTTTATATTGTTTATTTTTCTATATTGAAAATGACTTATATATACATGAAATATAACATTTAAGTATAAGTCACATTTCAATATGTAAGTTATATTTGATGTATATATTGAAATGATTTTTGAGAGTGATTTCAAATCTATAGGAGTTATAATGCAAATTCCAGATTTTAAAAGATCGTATAAATTTTTAGACAATCAAAATTTAGTAATCATTGGGATTCTATCAACATTTTCTCTCTCTCTCTCTCTCTCTCTATCTCATTTTCTTATCCTCCTTGATCTCTAGACCCATCTATCTCCATATTACTCTTCCTCTATCCCCTCTCTACCTCTCTATATCACTCTCTCCTCTCTCTCCCAAAATATAGATCTATCTCTCTATCTCTGTCTCATATCCTTAACTCTCTTCTCTTTATCTCCTCTCTCTACACGCATCCCTAACTTCCTACCTACCTCTATTTCTCTACATATAACTTCATATCTCTCCCTCTCTACCAAAGTCTCTCTCTCTCTCTCTCTCTCTCTCTCTCCCTCTCCCTCTTCAAATTTTTATCTCCCTTCTATCCCCTCTCTACCTCTCTATCTCACTATCTCCTCTCTCCCCCAAAATCTAGACCTATCTCTCTACCTCTCTCACATCCTTAACTCTCTACTCTCTACATACCTCCCCTCACTCCCTACCTACTTATATCTCCCTACATATACCTATGTATCTCTCTCTAGGGTATATGCACGAAGTTGTGGTACCAAAAAGGTGCCACACTTCAAAAAAAATAAAAAAGGGTCATAAGGTGCGCACCTTATGACTTTGCAAACTTTAAAAAAACCCAAGTCCGCATTTTGGATGCATTCTGCATTCCCAAACCCGCATTTTGGCAATTTGGGTGCCATTTTCTTGTGCTTTCCCTTTATCGAAGCTTGATATTGGGCACTAAGTTGTCCATCTCTCATCAAAATGCCACCACACCATTGAAGAGCTCGAAGAGGTATGTATTTTTGTTTTCTTATTGTCATTTTTTATTAATTTGAAGATTAAACTAGGTTTATTGATTTAAATTTATTTTCATTATCAGGAAATGAGATTAGACAAGAAAATGTTGAAAACACTCAATCACCTCCTCATGAAGACCATATTGAAGAAGAAGCACATCAATAACTTCCTACACTCCCTAGACATCCCATAGCTACACAAGAAAAAGTATTAGGTCAAATAGAAAATAGCCAAAAAGAGCTTGAAGGTTTAATCACAAGGCTAAAAGATCTCACTGGAACAAACTCCCATAGGACAAACCTTGCCAGTTATTTGCAATCTATTGTATCTCACATACAATATGTGAGTGGGCAAATAAATTTTTGGTACAGTAAGAAGGAAGAACAAAAGCAATTTTATGCTGACAAATTATCATATGCGGTAGTGAAGAAAAAGAAAATCAATAAATTTGACTTGTGTGCTCTTTTTACGGACCCCCGAACGAATCAACCTTTACACCCTAGATGTAGGAGATTCCCTATTCATTGGTGTCATCATGAAGGGATTAAGAACAATTTTTGGGATAGGTGGTGGATGGTATTTGATCAGCCCCTATGCAATAATCATGAGGTACCCCAATACTTTTTGAGAAAATTGTACTGTGAGTTTGTCCTTAAAGAGATCCCAAACTATTTTGATTTTCTAGATTTCCAAGGTAGAGGTGGGGGTTCCTCACATGATAGAGAGGGTGCACAGCATGACCCAAATCTCCCACCAAGACCCTTGGCCAAACCTATGGTGGAGCATGTTATTATTCCTTCCATTGTGAAGGAGAGCATTGAGGTCAAAACTCTAGACTCCATTAGCTCACTCACTCAGACCCTTATACAGTATGCTAGGCTTCTAGTAGAGGGTGATACAAGTGATGATGGTGATTCTTCTAGGCATCGAGTTCCAACTCATTTTTGTCGATCTTGTGATTCTCTTTGCACTTATGATCCTAATAGTTCTGAGAATGCATGTGCATGAGCAGAGTTTTCTACAGAGAACATTGTCATGATAGAATCCTTGTTGAACAAAATATTTGGCATTGATACCCAGGTGAATTTCATTACAAGTTCATTTCATTCTTTTTATTAAATCTTATATGGAAATTTGAGAATATATCTAAATTAGTAAATTATTATGATAAAAAATCAGGGTCAAAGTGTTCACAATACTAGCAACATTCCTGCAGCACCCTTTTTCATGACTTCATCGACTCCACAGGTATACAACGAGTGAAGAAATATAATTATTATATGTAGATAGTTGAACCTTATGTGAATGATTTTCTAATTACTCATTTTGGATGTCAAATAGTTTGATGCTAGAGCTTCAACATCAACACCTCGCAATGTATTTCATTGACAATCTTTCACCCTGGTAAGCAATTTATCTTTAATGTTATTAAATAATATAGATATTTTTGGCAATTAATCAATATACTTTGTTTAATTTTCAGATGTTGACATTAGAGACTCCTCTTGCTGTCTGCGCATCAATGGAGCATTGTGTTGTTGCAGTAGTAGCAAGTTCAACTTCTTTGACAGAAGAATGAGACATATTTGTAAATTTAGTAAATTTAGCATTTCATTTGTTATCTTAATATTATGTTATTAAAATTTTTAATGATACTTGCATTTAGTTTAATTTATATTGTGATGCTTACAGGAGGGGCTTGTCACTCCAGATATTGAACGTGCACCTGTTGTGGATGGACATCATGATTATTTGTATGCGGTAAGTGACTATTCTATTATATGTCATTCTAAAATTCAATTTTTATATATGCTAACATCATTCTTTTCATTGTATCAGGTGGAGTTACAAAAAAGTCTATAGAGGAGGTCGAGTGTACGTACTCGAAAGACACCTGCATCATATACATCTCCATCCCCTTGACAGGCAAATATATCTTGTGATTTGTTTCCTTCCCCTAGAGGGAAATGAATAGAATAGGGTCCTATGTTGTATGCCTATATGGTAATTTTGAACATATGTTTTGTATTATGAATATGTGACATTCTATGTCCATATGGCTTTTGGAAAGCTCCTATTTGACTTTATTGGATACCATGTTGTATACCTATATGGCAATTTTGAACATATGTTTTGTATTATGAATATGTGACATTCTATGTCCATATGGCTTTTGGCAAGCCCTTATTTGACTTTATTGGATATCATGTTGTATGCCTTTGTAACAATTTTGAACATATGTTTTGTTTTATGAATACGTAAAATTCTATGTCCATATGGCTTTTGGCAAGCCTATTTATCCGTATTGGATATATTTGATAGTTTTAATGGTATATTGTATGGATTTGTAGCTTTTTGGTTAATGCAAATAGTTTATCATGGTTATCCATAATTGCAGTACAAATGATTAAATGAATAATTGCACAAAGTTTATGGTTACTTAATCTTTGAACCTAAATATGTGTTTGTAATCCAAGACACATGCTTAAGAAATCAACACAAATTCAATAGTTATAGTCAAAATAAGACTATATAAAGGAAACATGGAAAGAACCAAAATTAGACAATGTAGGACACCATTGTACCAATACCCATTCTAAAAAAATTGCATAGCCCATACACTTCTATTCATCTAATGCATGCACTTAAGTGATTTCGCTACAAGGGTGTGGCCCGCAACGATCAGATGAGTTGGAGAGAAAAATGAAGGCATTCCTAGCGTAAACCCAGCCACTCTGACGTGTACGAGCTTACGGTTCAGTGTCGCGATGAGCAGATTGAAAGATGGGGCATTGTGCAACTTTTCATTGAACTCATCTGACTCTTTTTGTCGCAACCAATAAAGTGTCACCACGAGCAACTGGATCCGAGTCTACCTAAACCAAGAGAGGATTTTTTAGAGTGCCATAACACAACCTTGTAGGATCAGTAGGCTCATTCTTATGATTAACAGGTGCCAAGAAATGCGATGCCGAATATTGACAACTTTGAGCAACTTGAGCACTTAGGCGATTGCGCTGCTAGAGTGTGGCCCGCAATGATCAAATGAGTTGGAGAGAAAAATGAAGGCATTACTAGCGTAAACATGGCCACCCTAATGTGTATGAGCTGACGGTTCAGTGCCACAATGAGCGGATTGAAAGATGGGGCATTGTGCAACTTTTCATTGAACTCATCTGACGCTTTTTGTCGCAACCGAGAAAGTGTCACCATGAGCAATTGGATCTAAGTCTACCTAAACCAAGACAGGATTTTTTAGAGTGCCATGACATGACCCCATAGGATCAGATGCCTCATTCTTATGATTAACGGGCACCGAGAAATGCGATGCCAAACATTGACAACTTTGAGTACTTGTGATTTCGCTGCTAGGGTGTGGCCCACAATGATCAAGAAAGTTGGAGAGAAAAATGAAGGCATTCCTAGCATAAACCTGGCCACCTCGATGCTTACGAGTTGACAGTTCAGTGCCATGAAGAGCAGATTGAAAGATGGGGCATTGTGCAACTTTTCATTGAAAACATCTGATGCTTTTTCTCACAAACGAGAAAGTGTCACCACGAGCAACTAGATCTGAGTCTACCTAAACCAAGAGAGGATTTTTTAGAGTTCCATAACACAACCCCATAGGATCAGATAGCTCATTCTTATGATTAACGGGCACCAAGAAATGCGATGCCGAATATTGACAACTTTGAGCAACTTGAGCACTTAAGCGATTTCGTTGCTAGGGTGTGGCCCGCCATGATCGGGCAAGTTGGAGAGAAAAATGAAGGCATTCCTAGCATAAACCCAACCACCCTAATGCATACAAGCTAACAGTTCAGTGTCGTGACCAATGGATTGAAAGATGGGGCATTGTGCAACTTTTCATTGAACTCATTTGATGCTTTTTGTCACAACCGAGAAAGTGTCGCCACGAGCAACTGGATCCGAGTCTATTGAAACTGAGAGAGAATTTTTTAGAGTGCCATAACATGACCTCGTAGGATCAGATGGCTCATTCTTATGATTAACAGGCCCCGAGAAACGTGATGTCGAATATTGACAACTTTGAGCAACTTGAGCACTTAAGCGATTTCGCTATTAGGGTGTGGCCCGCAATGATTGGGTGAGTTGGAGAGAAAAAAAAAAGGCATTCCTAGTGTAAACCCAGACACCTTGACGTGTACGAGCTGACGGTTTGGTGCCACAACGAGTGGATTGAAAGATGGGGCATTGTGCAACTTTTCATTGAACTCATCTGACACTTTTTTGTCACAACCAAGAAAGTGTCACCACGAGCAATTGGATCTGAGTCTACCTAAACTGAGAGAGGATTTTTTAGAGTTACATAACACAACCTTGTAGGATTAGACAGCTTGTTCTTATGATTAACGGGTGCTAAGAAATGTGATGCTGAATATTGACAACTTTGAGCAACTTGAGCACTTAAGTGATTTCGCTGCTAGGGTGTGGCCCCCGCAATGATCGAGGGAGTTGGAGAGAAAAATGAAGGAATTCCTAGCATAAAACTAGCCACCTCGACATGTATGAGCTGAGGGTTCGGTGCCATGATGAGCGGATTGAAAGATGGGGCATTATGCAACTTTTCATTAAACTCATCTGACGCTTTTTGTCCCAACCGAGAAAGTGTCGCCAAGAGCAATTGGATCCAATTCTACCGAAACTGAGAGAGGCTTTTTTAGAGTGCCATAACACTACCCTGTAGGATTAGATGGCTCATTCTTATGATTAACAGGCACTAAGAAACATGATGCTGAATATTGACAACTTTGAGCAACTTGAGCACTTAAGCATTTTTGCTGCTAGGGCATGGCCCGCAATGATCAGATGAGTTGGAGAGAAAAATGAAGGAATTCCTAGTGTAAACCTGACCACCCTGATGCGTACGAGCTAATGGTTCGGTGCCACGACGAGCGGATTGAAAGATGGGGCATTGTGCAACTTTTCATTGAACTCATTTGACGCTTTTTGTCACAACCGAGAAAGTGTCGCCATGAGCAATTGGATCCGAGTCTACCTAAACCGAGAGAGGCTTTTTTAGAGTGCCATAAAATGACCCCATATGATTAGATGAATCATTCTTACATGTCACTAACATCGAGAAAAACAATGCCAAATTTTGACAATTTTTCATACTTTGAGTGACTGACAACAAATGAGCAATTTTTGCATCTTTACCATATTAGCCTAAAACTTCACGAAATGATCCCATATGATCTCTAATGGTCCAAAATGACATTATTTACATAAAATTGAACAAAACAAGATAAAACCACATTTTTTTATATTACAATGCCTCAAGTAGTCGAAAATACAAGTCATGTACATATATCCAAATATGATTGATATTACAATTTTTTACATTTACATTTAATCCAATGAACCATCTGGATCTGCTCTACTCTTTATTGTGTCTAGTATGGCCTCATGTTCAGACTCACAAAACTTCCATAGGTTCTTGTTTAGTGTTTTACCCCCATATCTGATCAAATGAACATTTGAAGCTACAACAAGATTAGAATAATGAAGAATCTTCCTATGTGTCTCGAAGTCCTTGAACAACCACAAGTTAGACTTCTTCACTGGGTACCTTCTAAGCCATGTACCAGTAACAACTACTGATCCTGTGGGGTAATCAATATTTTCTCCATCTACCACAGAGCCATCCAATTTATTTTTTGCATCCACACAATGACACAGTTAATAATTTGTTCCTTCTTCATTGTCTTCAGCTGCAATAACTACATAAACATGCCCTGCAATGATAAAGTGAGAAGAATTTAGCAAACAACTAAGGTAAAATATTAAAGTACAAAAAATTGCATGTGGATAATTTACCTGGTTGGACTAAATCTGACACATGGTCAAAGTCAACTGATGCTTCCATTTGTGTTATTTGTAGTGCACTCAGAGGTTGATATGTCTCAAGTGGGATTACAGGCCTCATACACCATTCGTCCACCTAGTCCTTTGACTCACACTCATTATAGGCACCATCTCTACATGAAGAAAAATAACATGCCATTTGTCATGTATGGATAGTCCATGAACCTGCATTAGAGCTTTTGAAAGAGTGTAGCTCACTCGGTCCTATCAATATACAACAATCTTCTAATTTTGCAATATTAGTATCATCTACCAACCAAAAAAATTTGTGAATTGAAGACTTATCTTGATTACCTGGACCAATTGTACCATTGCACCAGTAAATAGTTGATTTTGCATCTTTCAAGTTTGCATTCCCTTTGTACTTTAACTCTTCTCATGCTAAAGCTTTTTTAATACATGCTTCCCTTTTCCATGCCCAGCCTTAGAGAAATTCCACATATGTTGAATAGTAGTCAACTTATGCATCCTACTCAACCAATAAAACATCTGAGAGTTCTTAAATTGTGATGCACAATTATCTGACCATATGATATGTTGACAGAATGATATGCCTCGGCTAGCCAAATCATCGTAGAATATCTGAAAAACAACCTTGCACAAACTTTGTAGAGTGTGAGTGATCATCACTGATGTAAAAATGATACTCCCTCAATATCTTCCTATCCTCTTCCATACTATCATGTGCATGAATGAATGCTATATGCACAAATATAGCAACTTGTGTGGAGTTATAATATCGTGATTGCACCTCGTTTTGCGGTTTTAGTGTGTAGTTCTCTGCAAAGTCAACAATTGAAATGATTGTATGAAGTGGAAATGTGTCCTTGCATAACTTAAATTGTGAGTCCATCCAATGAGCTCGATGGTTATGCCTTGCATACTCATACATTGTATTCTCATGAAAGATGCCCATAAACTGATACACTAGAATCTTCTCACTAACCAATTCACACCTTTTTGCTTCTTTTCCATCTTTTAGCATGTAGGCCACTGTCTTATATTTTCCAAATTCCACTAATTCATTACCAATTTCTTGTCCAATATCCATATGTTGACAAATTTGTAAATGTTGCAATCCACCACAATGAACACATGTGCCATCCAATCAATACTTATTGTAATATACTTGACCATCTACTCTTTCACATAAGATGATAGATATGAATTCCCTTGAAGATGTCGGTGGACCATTTATGTTGCATTCCTGCAAAACATTGTTAGCATGCAAATCTATACATATGTGTTGATAAACATCATAATGGTTAGAAAATTCGATATGTACTCTACAACAACAAGTTGTGTGTGTGTGGTTTATTTTGACATAAAAAGGCTTTACTATTTCAAAGAATCTTTGACTAATTTTAATTTGAGGATACATACGTTGAAACTTGGCAAAAAATTGTGTTTGAGTCATATCCAAAAAATGTTTCCGATGTGGATCATGATTTTACTACCAATCCTCCTTCTTACAACATATCTTTGATTTGGAGAGACCCTTGTGTTATTCTTCCAAATATCTTTAATTAGGGATCTCAAGGCTTCAACAATTGCTTTATCTTTCCCTGGTAATCTACCGAAAAATGCCCATAACTCATTGTTATATGGATCCTTCGCTCTTTGTTGCCTTCCCATAGCTCTCATTAGAGTTTGTCTACTTAGCTTAAATTATTTACTTGTATTTCTAATGAGGCGAGCTTTCTTAGTTTGAGTGCTTACAATTGTTGATGTAATGACATGTCGTGTGGCATTACTATCTTTTGTGTGTGAGTTAGAACCAACAGTATCATATGCATTCATCAAATTCTTCACAATAGATTTGTCACTTGATTCAATCAATGTTCTTAGCCCAAGAGTCTTCATTATGGGCCTAAATTTCATATTTCTCATCATTTCAACAAATAGTTGACATCTTCCTGTCTCATTTAAAGGCTCAAAAAATATTTTCCATATCCGGTTAGCATGTCTTTGACAAGTATGCTTTGAAATCTTGTCAACCATTGGTTTCAAAACATTAGCATCAATAATAATCAAATACTTAGGCTTTCTATGCAAAACTCTAGGAGGTGTTCTCAAACTTTGAGTTACCTCAAGATTAGGAATGTCAACAACATTAGGGATAGGTGGCATACCTTCAACCGAAGATGAAAATGATGACATACCTTGAAATTGAGGTGTACAAGATGGTGTAGCTCCAATACTTGATGTCAATCATGAAGTACTTGCAATTTCAAATGTCATAGAGGGAGTGCATTCAATATGAGATGTTGTAGAAACCAATGGTGTGCCAATAAGAGATGGTGTGCCTTTAAATTGAGATGTAAGAGATGGGGTGCCTTCAACTTGAATTGTGGTAGACATGCTCTCAACCTCGGGATTCAATTGTCTCATTGAATGAAGGTTTTGCATCCATTGCCTTTGTGTGGCCAATTCTATCTCTCTCTTAGATTGGATGGATATTTCATGTTCCTCTTCAATTGGCACCTCTTCTTCTATGGTCTTCAATTTCCTTTCTTCATGAAGTTGCTTCATTCCTTCTCTTTTTTTTGCATTCTTAGCTTCACGCTCTTCCTATGTTACATTTTTTGGTTGTTTCCTCGGCACGATGATGATTTCTACATGTACATGCACATAAAAGAGAATAAAGTTAATTCATAAAGAGATTTCAAGAGGCGTAAGTGGCAGTCCTAATGGATCTATAACTGTCCTAGTTAAGTTAGGATAGTCCTAATGCATCTATGACTATCCTAATTATGCATATATTAAAATGGATATATGAAATTGAAATTATTTCATGTATTCCTTTTTTAAATTATTTCATAAGATCTTAAAAAGGATTATGAAATTGCAAATTTTGTTTTAAACCACTAAACAAATAATTTTCTTATGCAACTTCCTTCAAATGCATTGTTAAATCTAATGTAAATCTAATAGGATTATAATCAATTTTGACTCACACTTTTATTCTAAAATTTAAACAAAATAACACTTAATAAGTATTTGAATTCTAAAAACAAGAAAATATTACCTCAATTATTCAAATTTGATAAGAAAAACTATGTTCTTCCTCTTCTACGTTGCCAAATGAAAAAAAAGGTGGTGGAGAGCTGATGGAATGTATAAAATAACCTTGCATAAAATGTCAACACCATGCAAAAAGCATTTTTTTATCTGATCATGCGCAGAAAGAAGACAAAATGAGAGAATGTGGGCTTGGATCACAGGTCAAGGGTCCCATATAACCATTTTTTAGTACAGCTCATTTGGCTAGGCCAATTATGGCGCTAGCCAAATGACTTCCATTGAAATTTTTTAACCTTTGATAAATTTCTACTCTATACCCTATAGTTTGATAGCCACAACCATAAAAATTAAACCATTTCAAACCTATAACAAATACCCTAGATCGTATGACCCAATATGCTAAATCCTCGACCCTATACAATAACCATAGACCCTATAACCTGATATTCTAAACCATATGAGGTAAGGATGGAGGGTGAGATATGGAGGGAGGGGGGGAATATGGTGTCCTAAGGGGTCATAGGATACTATATGACCCATTAGGACACCATATGACCCCTTGGGACACCATATGACCTATAACGACACTATATGGTGTTCTAAGGGGTCACATAGTGTCCTAAGGGGTCATATTGTGTCTTATGACCCCTTAGGACACCATATGACCCCTTAGAACAAAATATGGTGTCTTTATGGGTCGTATGGTGTCCTAAGGGGTCATATGGTGTCCTATGGAGTCATAGGACACGATATGACCCCTTAGATCACAATATGGTGTCATTATGGGTTGTATGGTGTCCTAAGGGGTCATATGGTGTCCTATGACCCCTTAGGACATAATATGACCCCTTAGGTTTTGTTAGGGATCATATTGTGTCTTAATGGGTCATATGGTGTGTTATGAACCCTTAAGACACAATATGACCCCTTAGGACACCTTATGTTGTCATTATGGGTCATATGGTGTCCTAAGGGATCCTAAGACACCTAATGACTGCTTAGGACACCATACAACCCATAATGACAATATATGGTGTCCTAAGGGGTCATATAGTGTCCTAAGGGGTCATAGGAAACCATATGACCCCTTAGGACACAATATGAACCCTAGTGACACATAAGGGGTTATATGGTATCCTAATGGGTCATAGGACACTATATGACCCGTTAGGACACTATATGACCTCTTAGGACACCATATGACCCATAACAACACTATATGGTGTTCTAAGGGGTCACATGGTGTCCTAAGGGGCTATCTAGTGTCCTATGACCCCTTAGGACACAATATGGTGTCGTTATGGGTTGTATGGTGTCGTAAGGGATCATATGGTGTCGTTATGGGTCATATGGTGTCCTAAGGGGTCATATGGTGTCCTATGGGGTCATAGGACACCATATGACCCCTTAGGTGTCGTTAGGGATCATATTGTGTCTTAACGAGTCATATGGTGTGTTATGACCCCTTAAGACACCATATGACCCCTTAGGACACCTTATGTTGTCATTATGGGTTGTATGGTGTCCTAAGGGGTCATATGGTGTCCTAAGGGATCATCAGACACCATAAGACCATACTGACACCATATGGTGTACTAGGGGGTCATATGGTGTCCTAAGGGGTCATAGGACACCATACAAACCATACTGACACCATATTATGTACTAAGGGGTCCTATGGTGTCCTAAGGGGTCATAGGACACTATATGACCCCTTAGGACATAATATGACCCCTAACAACACCTAAGGGGTCATATAGTGTCCTATGACCCATTAAGACACCATATGGTGTCGTTATGGGTTGTATGTTGTCCTAAGGGGTCATGTGGTGTCCTATGACCACTTAGGACAACATATGGTGTTGTTATGGGTCCTATGGTAACCTAAGAGGTCATATGGTGTCCTATGACCCCTTAGGACACCATATAACCCCTTAGGTGTCGTTAGGGGTCATACTGTGTCCTAAGGGGTTATATGGCATCCTATGACCCCTTAGGACCTAGAGAGAGGAGGGTGTGAGGAAGAAACTGAGGGAAAGAGGTGAGAGAGGGAATTAGATGGGTTTAAGGATGGAGAGGGAGATAGCTCAAGGGATAGGGGAATAAGGGAATTGTGAGAGCTAGAGAGGGAGGGACAAATAAGAGTATGTATCTATAAGAATGAAGAGCCCGAGAAGAGGTAAGGGGAGAGAGAGAATATGAGATCTAGTTCATAGAGAGAGATGGAACTATGAGGGAAGGGAGATAAATAAGGGAGAGGTGAGATGGGGGTTTCTATGTACACATTTGGCACTCTCCCTATTTGGTGCACGCCAAATGTGGAATATAGACCACATTTGGCGTGCGCCAAATGGGAAAACCCATTCATCACATTTGGCACACACCAAATAGGGCGAGCACCATATTTGGCATGCGCCAAATGACTCGCTTTGGGAAACACCAAACTTATGGGTTGGATTTGCCTTGGGCATCTAACCCAAAGGTTTGGACGACCATTTTAGGATAGAGACGTGCTTTTATCAGAACATTGAAAATTTTGACATATTTTTTGTCGTGTTCTCCATCAGGTTTGCACGTGTTTCAATAAAGTTCAAAAAAATATCATGGTAAACTTGAGCTCCCTCTTAGCTATCCAACAATTTAATTTATTTCAAATTTTGATTTCGTTGTCTTTCATCTATAATTTCTTTTGTCAGTGTGTTTTTTTTTTGTCAAAAACCAACATGTACTATTTTGGGTATAGATTTTCACACGTTCATCAGATTTTGAAAAAACTTACATTTTTAGAAACTAGACTCCATTCTACACAATTTAAAAAAAAAAAATGATTTTTGATTAGGTTTCAATGATTTTAGGGGTGAGCACACTCAAATTTCTATTTTTTAGGATGTGTCCACTTCGAAAATTAGTAAAAAATCATATACTCATTAAAAAATTAGCTGAAAAAATTTGGCATAAACTACAAGGTGTTAGCTAATTTCTAACTGAAGTGATTTTAAAAATTCAAAAGAAAAGTTAACATTTTAGGGGGGCCACAATAGATGCTATGTTATGTTTTTTGCATAAAAATAGGACCACTTTTTGTGGCCCCCCTTTTTGAAGCCCTTAATCTCCACCATTTTTCAAAACAAATTAGTAGTTTAAAAAGTAGACTCAAAGCACTCAAACTCTTGTTCTTGTTGCATCTTCAAATTTGGAGTGTAATTAGGTTCAATTTGTCATTGAAGTTTAGACTTTGCTGATTTCAGAAAAAAAAAAAAAAGTGGCATCTTAAGACCCCCTTTTGGTACCACAACTTGGTGCACATACCCTCTACATACCTACGCTCCCTCTCTACCAACTTATCTTTCTCTATATCTATCTCTCTACTTTTATCTCCTTTCTATCCCCTCTCTACCTCTTTATCTCACTCTCTCCTCTCCCTCCTAATATTTAGACCTATCTCTCTACCTCTCTATCACATCCTTAACTCTCTACTCTCTATCTCCTCTCTCTCTACACACCTCCCCTCACTCCCTACCTACTTATATTTCTTTACATATACCACTTTATCTCTCTCTACATACCTTCTTTCCCTACCTACACAACTTATCTATCTCTACATGTAAATCTCTCTTCCACCCTCTCTTTCTTTATCCCTCTCACACCATCCCTCCTTCCTTCCCTCTCTACTTTTATTTCCCCTCTTTACCTCTCTATCTCATTATAGTAGTTGAAAAAATAAGGTTTCACTAATTAAGATAATAGCACTACTAATTTTACCTTAGAGACCACTACATTGAAAGAGGGGTGAATCCAATATATCTAGACACAATCCAAATATTGAAAGGGTTAAAAGTTTGATTAGCTTCATTGGTTATTTATTTGTTACCTTCTTTCTACTTCAAGATTGGATGCAAATTGTGAAAATAGGGAACAACAATGGATAATTGAAGAGAGACGGTGAAAATAAATTATTAAATATGTCCCACAGAGCCACCAACTGAGATTTGGGCAAAAGAAGAGATTCAAAACATGTTCCTAGAGGTTCGGCTTGATTTTTTAGGACCAGGTAGTACAAATTCACTCCAGTCCTCTAAATTTCACTCTGTTGAAAGCTGAACCTATTCATCATAGTCAACTTTGTCGGAATTCCTGAGTACAACTCTAGAGCCTATTCGTTGCACAAATAAAGAGAGAAGAAAGTGTTGTGGATAGGGGTTTGCCTTATGTTAAACCCCAATTTAGGAACCAACCTTGAATTAAATAATCTATATACCATAAGTAAATGTTAGGAGATATACCTCATATCTATAATGGTTGATGGAAGGATTGATGATACAATTGTCTTTGACTATAATAAAAAATGTTGAATGTAATGGCAATAAAAACATATGAACCTAAAAACCCTAATCAAACACACATGCTTACATGAATATTGATGTAACTTTGCTCCATGATGCTTGAAGGATGAAATGTTGCCTTGAATCTCTAAAAATGTTTGATTTAATATATGAACAAATATTATGGATAGATAATGGATGTCAAAATAAATTGATAGGATGTCTTTATATAGGGTTCCCTAGTGAAATCAATTAGGTTGACCTCCAACAATCAAGTGTAACCATGAGAACTAGATTCCATAGGGGACAACAAGTTGTGCTATGTTGTGTGATTCATGTAAAGAAGGAGAGTCAAAAGAGTCTATCAAGTTGTGTTATGCTAGCTCTCCACTGTATGAAAAAGGAAGAGTTGAACGGTCTAGCAAGTTGTGTTATTCTAGTCCACTCACCTTGCTAAATATGTTGTTGTCTAGTTTTAGGAGTTAAGATGCATCTCGTCTAAGAATTGGGTTTGATTTCAAGCATGCAACAACCTGTATAAGACATGCAATAAAAAATAAAATATGCTTGATTTTGAGCATGAAGCATCTCGTATAAGACTTGTTGGTCTAGTTTTGAGAATGAGCACCCTGTATAAGACATGTAAAAGGTTGCATTTTGTTTCAAGAATTAAGCATGTCATATAAGACTTGTTGGTCTAGTTTCAAGAATGAATACCCCATATAAGACATGCATAATAAAAAATAATCTATAGTACAAAGAGTCACAATAGATAGTCAATGGTTCAAATATATCTATCTTGAATCCTTCTATCACATGTCTCATCCATATGGCTTGCGTGCAATTTATGGATGTAGCAACATAATCAGCTTCAACTATAGATTGAGAAACACATGATTGTTTCTTTCTTGTCCATGCTACTAATCTTCCTCCAAGTAGAAAAGCTCCACCGGTTGTGCTTTTCCTATCATCCACATTACCTACCCAATTTACATCACTAAAAACATCCAAAGTGAAATCTCCTTTGCAGGGATACCATAATCCATAATCTAATGTGCCTTTGAGATACCAGAAGATCCTTTTCATAGCCATCATGTGACTTTCCTTCTGTTCCTTTTCAAATCTAGCTACTAAGCCAACAACATGAGGAATATCCAGTTTGCTATGAACAACATAATGTAGCTTGCCAATCATGGATATGTACTCCTTTTCACTAACAATAGGGGAATCATCTTGCTTTGATAATTTGTAGCCTGTTACCATTGGTGTACCTACCAGTTTGCATTCTTCCATACTGAAAGTCTTCAACACTTCTTTGACAAATAAAGATACCATCATCTAGTTGTTGGACCTGTAAACCAATAATGGAATTTATTTCACCAATTAGAGACATTCAAATTCCTTTTTCATCTCATCAGCAAAATTCATACTCATATCATCATTGCCACAAAAAATTATGTTATCTACAAAAACCTCTACAATCAACATCTTGTCTCCATCATTCTTCAAGTATATATTACTTGTTAGTATAACCAGTGGACAACTAAGAGGGGGAGTGAATCAGTTGTTAACAGATTATAACATTTAATCCATTGAATAACCTTTAACCAGATGAAGTACCAGTAAAGCAGAAACAAATATCGGTAAACAATGCAACTTAACAAATGAACAAATAATCAATGCAAAACAACCATACCACATAACACCATGATTTGTATGTGGAAAATGCAGAAAGGGAAAAAACCATGTGAGAAGCCTACCCACAATCAGATGATACTTCTGCAAAAAGTATGTGTTACAATGAGGGGCCTGCACATGTAGGAAGGCACACTACCTAGAGCATATTGCTCATTACAAAAGAGTCCCACTGACTATAGAGGTTAAAACCATCTCAAGAAGAATGGACAACAATCTAATAAAGTGAATTGCCAGAGATAGCATCTACCATGCCTGATTACAGTCCCAGTTAATCTCAATGTTAGAGGACTAAATCCTCTTCTGAATCCAATTCGATCACCAATAGTCGATCAACTCCTCTGCCTGAATGATATTACAATATTCTCACATTACAATCCTTGACCATGACCTTTTCCACAACCATGATACTCTACAAAGAGTTTCTACCTTTTATTTATACACACCCTAAGGCCAGGACCAATTAGGTTGGCCACCTAAAAAATATTATAATATAAATCCATATTACAATGATATGCCATGTTGGCTTAAGACCAAAACAATAATAACCAATTCATAGAACATCCCAAAACATCTCGGTAATGTGTAGAGAACACGTTAGCATGATACCGGTCCATAATCTAGATAGGTACCAAACCTATTTTGAGTCCACCACCCCAAAGCAATATCTTCAAGCAGTTGAAGCACAACCAAAAAATGTCTTCAACATCCTAAAATCTATCTAGGAGTCGCACCAACACCACTTATGCATACTGTCAAGATTCCTCAATGAAAGCTCTATCGGTAAAGCCTTGAACCAATGTCGGTAAGGGTTTACTAGAGTGTATAATAGCATCTGATTACCAAGTCCATACCAACTGACCAAGACATTCTCTAGAAGCACGTACCACATGAAATCAAACATACTCCATAGATCGAAACATGTCGAAAGTGTCCAACAGATAGTCTCATCTGTCAATAACACTAGATCTCCTACCGGTAACCAAAACCAGTCTGCTGGTGTAGGTAACCAACCATATCAGCTAGTGTTGACATCAATGACAAAACATCAATGCAACATATAATCAATTCATCCATAATGCCAACATTACTATCCTCACTGGTTCATTGAAATCTAATCTTGATCAAATGTGCACGAAGTCTCTCATACCATGCTCTCGGTGCCTGCTTAAGACCATAAAAAGCTTTATGAAATTTATATACCATGTCCTTATCATCAGTTAGGGAAAATCCATCAGGTTGTTCAATGTATACCTCCTCTTCTAGGATTCCATTCAAAAAGGCTGACTTGACATCCATTTGGTAGACTCTGAAACCTTTATATGCAACAAATGCCAGTAGCATCCTTACACCTTCTAATCTAGCAACTGGAGCAAATGTTTCACCATAATCCTCTCCTTCTTCCTATGCATATCCTTTTTAGACTAACCTTGCTTTATTACTTACTAATTTTCCTTCTTCATTCAATTTATTTCTAAAAACCCATTTTGATCCAATGACATTCTTATCCTTTGGTCTAGAAACAAGTGACCATGTCTAATTTTTCTCAATTTGATCTAATTCTCAATTCATTGCATTCACCCAATCATCATCGTTCAGTGCTTCCTTAACTGTCTTGGGTTCCACTGTAGAGATCAAACAAGAATTTTCTCTAATCTTTCTCCTAGTTTGCATACTTGCATTCTTGTCACCAATCATATGATCTTGTGAGTGATTTAATCTGACATATCTAAGTATAGCCTGTGTCAGTTTTGCATCTTCCTCTTCTTATTCTCCATTCTCTTCCTCATTGTCATCACTTACCAGTTGATCATTATTTTGTGCTTCTAGTTCAATGATCACAAGTCTTTCCTCATTATCATCTCTTTCAGGTTTTGATCTACTTGTACCATCAGACATTGATAAATCATCCACCTTCACATTAGCTTTTTCAACAATTTCCTTAGTTCTCTTATTGTAACATTTGTATGCCTTACTCTTAGAAGAGTAACCAAGAAAAATTCCTTCATCAGATTTTCCCTCAATTTTCTCAATGTAGTTATCCTTCTTAATGAAACATTGACTTCCAAAGATTTTAAAATAACTTGCACAGGGAGTTTTACCATACCATAGCTCATAAGGTGTCTTATTGTTACCTTTCTTCACAAGTATTCGATTTAATATATAGATTGCAATACTGACCACTTTTGTCCAAAACATATTAGGCACATTAACTTGTAATAACATTTTTCTAGCAGCATCAACAATTATTTTGTTCATCCTTTTTGCTATGCCATTTTTCCGTGGTGTCCTCGGAGCAGGCATATATCTCTTGATACCCTGTTCATCACAATACTTGACAAATTCATCAGATATGAATTCACCTCCTCAGTCTGATCTTAAACATTTGAAGTTCTTATTGGTCTCATTGTCAACTAGATCTTTGAATGTTTTGAATTTACTAAAATCTTCATATTTCTCCTCTAAAAATGTAACCCATATCATCTTAGAATAGTCATCAGTAAAAAGAATGAAATACCTATAACCAAAACAACTTTTTGCTCTCATAGGGCCACAAAGATCAGTATGTAGCAAATCCAAAATATTCGTAGATGTACATTTCTTGCTTTTAAATGAAATAGAGGTCATTTTACCAATTTGACAATCTTTACAAATCACATTATCCAGTTTAACAATTTGTGCCAATCCTCTTACAACACTTGACTTGCTTACCTTCACCAAGTTATCAAAATTTACATGACAACATCTCTTGTACCACAACCAGTTATCTTCCATTCTAGCAACCAGACAATCATTGACATTAGCATTCAAATGAAATAAGTTACCTCTAGTTTTCTTCCTGGTAGCAATCAGTTTACCATTACCTCCAAGAATTTTGCAAATTCCACATTTAAACTCAAGCAAATATCCTTTATCATTGAGTTGTCCAACACTTAATAGATTATGTTTTAGACCATCAACCAAAAATACATCATCAATATTACTCTTCCCATTTAAAGAACTAGAACCTTTACCTTTCACTGTGCAGGGAGAGTCATTTCCAAATCTAGTAACACCTCCATCGAATTCATTAAGAGTAACAAAATTACTTTTGTCTCCAGTCATGTGATGTGAAAAAGAATTGTCTATAATCCATTCATCACCTTTTTCTACATGAGAAACCAATACCTTGTCATCAGACAATTCCTCCTTCATGGCTACAAACATAATCTCTTCATTATCTTCAAACTCTTCAAACTCTTCATCAGTGGCACCCTCATCCACTGCAACATAACATTGCTTTTTCCCTTTTCCTTTATACTTTCTAAATTTTTCCTTTTTATCATTATTAGGGCAATTAGCTTCAATATGACCAATTCTACTACAAGAGAAACATTTCAAGAGTAGCTTTCCTTTATACTTACTGGTGCCTCTTGAAAAATTATTTGCTAATAGTGCCTCAAGTTCCATTACATTATCTTCATTGTCTTCACTTCCCCGATTACCTCCATGACTTGATCTGCATTCATGACTCTGACATACATCTTTTCCTTTTATAGAATATGAACTGGTAATAGAAGCATTAAAGATAGATTTACTAGGTTTAGTAACACTGTAGTCAAAACTATTAAGCTCAAAAGTAGTTAGCTTACTGATTAAAGAGTCAACAATAACTTTATCCTTTGAAATAGATCTAAGTTCTTGGATTGTTGATACTCTGATAGCATACTGAGGTTGAAGGGTTCTGAGCATTTTACTTACCACTGCATCATCATCAATTTTACCACCGACACATTTTATGCCACCAACAACTTCTTTAATTCTCTAACCATACTATGCAATATTCTCTCCTTGCATTCTCATGTCATCAAATTTTCCTCTTTTTCTCTTTGTACATGCTCATGTCCTCCATAGATTGCTTCTAACTTTTCCCAAACCTCACCTGCAGTTTCCAATCCTTGAACATCAATATATTTTGAATCAGATAAAGTATTTATAATAGCTTCTAGGGCTTGCATGTTCTCTTGCTTCTCTTTGAGTTCATCTGGTGTCAAGGGAGCAGTAGTAGGAGCAACATACTTTGTTTGAACATGTTTCTAGTATTGTGCACCAAGACCTTTAAGGTATATCCTCATTCTGTCTTTCTATATCTTGTAGTTATCATTGTTGAACTTGGGACCCTCTTTCTTCCTCATCTTGACTGCCACAAAATATTTTCCTTAAGTGGTTAAGCTTTTTGCACACAAAGGACCAAAGCTCTGATACCAATTGTTAATATAATGAGGATCTAGTTAATACTAAGAGGTGGGGTGAATCAGTATTAACAATAACTAAAATTTTCAACTCTAAAATAAATTTATCATAGATGTGAAAACATTCAATCACATAAATAGATTTCTGACTTTTCTGATCATATCTAGGCAATCATTTCCCACTTATGTAAACTAATTAATCAGATAAGTCATCAACTTGATATCAGATCAATAAACACTTTTACCAACTGATTAAATGATCAAAATGCCTCATCAACCATTAAACCATTAATGGTAGTAACCACCTTAAGATCTTAGATAAACAAACATAACCTATCTTAATTGATAATCATAAATAAAACATGAACATCACAAGAAAAGCATTCCGCATATGAACACCATAATTTTTTGATGTGGAAACCCAAATGGGAAAAATCACTATGGGAGTTGTTACCCACACAAATTTGTACTTTTTTGAAGTACACCCTATTAGGAGCTTACAATATGCCCGATTAGGAGCAGACCTTGTTAGGAGTCACTCGGTTAAGGGATTTACCTATCACTCTAGCTAGGAGTTTAATGATCTGTTAGGATCAACCTCGTGAGAGGATTTACCACCCTTTTTGAGAGCTTCCTTGTTAGGGGACTTAAGTGATAAAGGCCTATTAGGACCTACCTAGTTAAGGGATTTATGTCGTTGTAACTGTTAGGGAACAACAATAAAAAGAGATTTGTTACTTTTCACTTTCATCTTGCTAAATCAGATCCAGTTATGCTTCATAGTCTACAACACTCTGAAAAATCTTGATCTTCTCTGGGATGACTTAACTCATTTGCCTAATACCACCGACACATAAAACATTAACTGTGTCGTCCTAAATAGACATCTCAACCAGGTCGGCCAGTAAACCCTAATTACATCTTGAAATTACAATACCGATCATAGAAGATCATTATCCAGATCATTACATCATTTAATAATGCAATATCAATTGTTGGTTGATCATAACTCATCACAAAAATCCGATCTGTGCCAAAGTCAAAACCTCAACACACTCCACTAAGTGTTTCATAGCTTCTTAAGAAATTCTTCCTTGAATCACGCAAAAAAAACATTCAAATTATCTTTGCGGGTTGTGTCATGTTACCTCTTTCATGTAGAATCACCGTCGATCACCATCATAACAAAAATCATTGCTGGTTGAGTGTTTTCATCACTGGTCCTTAAACCTTACTAAAACCCTAGTAAAACTTCATTAGAAATTCAAAACATACCTTCCGGAAAACATCACAGGATGTGGTTTCGGTCACATACTCCAATCCATCATAAAAGCTTATATTTCAAACTACAAGTCACCAATCATCACCGATCACCCGATTCCATCAAAACTTCTCTGTTTTATCGGTTAAGGTCCTAATTCTCAATCTTGCTGGTAAACCCTGTCACACTATCAAATTCTAACTCCAATAGACCAGATCATTTATCCAACAATTCAACCATCAAAAAATATCTATAAACATCATCAACCATTAGTTGACCCTGGTTGCCATCAATGACAACACGAATAACTGATCATGTCTTCTTTCCTCTACCGATATAGTCATCCATCTTCAATCATCCCATTTGCATCAGTTATGCCAATAATGCCAACATGATCGAAGAAAACCTCTGTATATGATTACACCATTATTTGCATGCAGATAATCACATAACCCATAAAACCATAAATCGTGATCTACAAAGAGATCTTACATCAAATATATATACCAACCCGAGACCTAAACAAGTAGGTCGGCCACCTAAAAGATATTACAATAAATTCATTACATAAACATGTAATCCAAAGATCAACCATGTCAGATTAGGCCAAAAACAATGTAAACCAATCATTAAATCCCATCGGTAATGCATCAGGAACATCCTCCAACACATTACATAAATCAATCCATAACCTAGATAGACCCAGACCTAAAATAGGTCACCATAAACCAAATCAAACACCACCAATCATTAGGAACATAAACAAGATAACCATCAACATCCCGAAAGCCATCTAGAAGTCGTGCTAACACCATTTATCAAATCTATCAAAAGATCTTCAATAAAGCTCTGTCGGTAAAACCCTTACCGGTAACCAAAAGGCTTACTAGAATGAATGATAGCCTCTGAGTCATTAAATCCTGAACCAATTGATCATGAAACACCTCTGAATAGTATGAATGACGGATCCAAACCAATACCACAAATGAAAGAATATCGGAGAATACCGGATCATTATCATAATCCATCCATTCTTCTAGAAACCAACCAAACTACCAGAACCTACCAGGTATTGGCAAACAACCAAAATAGCTGGTGTTGACATCAATGACAACACATAATCAATTCCTCCAAATTGCCAACAAAAACCACTAATTTTACCTCAGGGTCGACTACATTGAAAGAGGGGTGAATCCAAAAGATCTAGCCACAATAAAAAATATGCAAAGTGCTAAAATTCTAATTAGATTCACTGGTTATTTGTTTGTTACCCTCTTTCTAGTTAAAGATTGGATGTGAATTATGAAACTAAGGCAAAATAAGGGATAATTGAAGAGAATAAGTGAAAACAGACTGCTACAAATGTCCCATGGAGTCAACAACTAAGATCTAGGAAAAAGAAGAGATTCAAAACCTTTTCCTAGAAGTTCGGCCTAATATTTTAGGACCAAGTAGTACAAGTTGACCTTGGTCCTCCAAATTGTTCTTTGTCAAAAGCTGAACCAATTCATCATCATCAACCTTGTCAAAATTCCAGAGTACAACTCATGAGCATATTCCCTACATAGAAAAAGAGAGAAGAAAGTGTTGTGGATAGGGTTTTTTTTTAGGTCAAACCTTAGTTTAGGAATTAACCTTAAATTGAATAATGTAAATACTAAAGTAAATTCTAGGAGATATATCTCATATCTATAATTTTTGATGGAAGGATAGATGATGCAATTTTCTTTGAATGTAATAACAAATGTTGAATGTAATTGTATAACAAACACATGAATATGAAAACCCTAATTAAACACACATGATGGCATGAAGATTGATGTAAATTTGCTCCATGATACTTGGAGGATGAAATGTTAACTTGAATCTCTGAAAATGCTTGATTATGAATGCTTAATGGATGTCAAAATAAATTGATAGGTTCTCTTTATATTGGGTTCCCTAGCTAAATTTCCAATTAGGCTGACCTCCAATTGTCAAGTGTAGCCATGAGGGAAAACTTCCATCAAGGAGGGACATGGCCTACCCCTTTTTAAATTGGGGACTATTTAAGGGGGACTAGGAAATTTTAGAGTGCCCTAGTCAAAGACCAAGGTTTTTTGTGTCGTAGTATTCAACAAAGAAGAACTAGCCAATTAGGAAATAGGAGAGGACAACCTTTAGGATGAGGCCGACCCAGTGGTGTAAATAGGTGACATCAAAAGTTGGACTAACAAGGGCCAAAACAAACCTAAGGTGATGAAAATGGGACACACTAAAGTAGCAGCATAAACATGAGGTGTAAATTATACCAATTACAATTTATGACGCTACACTCACTCTCTCCTCTCTCTCCCAAAATTTATGTAGTGTCCCTCCTAGACACATTCTAATTTATGCCTTGATAGACTCATTTAGACTCATGGTTGATATTTTGATGATATTTGATTGACACTTATGATCTTATTTAGACTCTAGATTCTTATTGATGATGATGGATATTTTATATGACTCATGGTATTGGATGACTTATATGATTGATGATACACTCTGTATTACTTGATGGGTGGATTTATATTGGATGGATTATATGCACTTGATATTCCTATGTGGATTATATGATTTATGATGCTATAATGGTTCTAACCTCTATTTTATGATTATGGTTTCATGTGATGTATTGATGTTGCTATTGTGTGACTATCTTCATGAAAGGGACGGTTCCATAGCACTCATTACGAGTATGATATGGTGTTACGATTGTATTTTCACTTGCCTATTTATTATGATGTATATATGTTGTGTATGTATTGTATTGCATTCAGTGGTGTATGTAGGTTTGCAAGTACTAGATATCGACTCCACCTGGTCTCATAGGTCTAAGCGTGTCCTATCCCAATGGCAAGTTTTCAGAGATAGACCGTGTTTCCCTCTCATACTCTAGGCTTAGTTGTTCACCTTGTTAGTTATGTTGTGGAATAAGTTAGTGGTTAGTGTCTTGAGTCAGTTTTGACTCTTGCCAAGTTGCTTGAGGTGATGTGAGTGTATATTTATTATTTAATTATAAATTGGATTAAATTAATTTATTAAGATTTAAATTAATTTATTCTAGTGTGTCTTTTATTTATTTATTTGGTCAATTGATTATTTGATATTTATTTATTAAGATTTAGTATTTATTAATTGGATATTAATTTAATTGATTAATTTAATTTGATTTAACATTAATTGAGTGGAATTAATTATTTATTATTTTATTATATATTTATTGGCTCATTTGACCATGGCCATGCAAAAATTTATCAGCCTATCGTTGCCGATTGGAAGTCTTGCCACCCATTTGCATTAACTTCTTATGTTTGACTTCCTGCCAATCCCCCGATCTCTGACAGTGGTCCCCACACTTGCTTCTTTGACTTGAAGTTTGTTAGCCCCTTTTTATTATAGTTTGATCACATTTGATTGGAAATGTTGCTGATAGCCTTTGTGTTCCATCAAGTCTGAGTTCTAATCGCTCTCCAATCCCTGATAGTCCTCTATCAATAATCCTAACCATCAAGTTGCCTAAGTCTTGAAGCTCATTTGAATTATCATGCTTTGTTGGAAGTTTAGACACAAGCCTCTTTGGAGTTCTTGTCTTCCAAATATCCCCGATCTCTCGACTCTCCAATAGAAGATTATTGTGTGTTGGCGACTGCGTGTTGGATGGTGTGGTGTTTTGTAGGCCCTGCCTTGATTGATAAGTTCTTAATGTTCTATTGTGCTATCGGTCATCTTAGGAAGTAGAGCCCACTTAAGTCATGGTGTTCCAGTCTTCCAATGTTCTCTATCAGTCTGTTTAGCCAATGATTACAAAATTCCTTAGATTGTATTGTGGATATGCTTTTATATTTATTTATTAATTAGTTTCGATTTATACAAGGCTCTTATTTGTTTATTTATTAGTTGGATTTGATTTATTATTATTATTATCCCATTTGTATTTGTATTGTTATGCTAATATTATTTGCATAATCAGATATAATATAAAGTTACCTACCCCTTGTTTCTATTGGTAGATGTTGAATGGGAAGGTAAATGATATTATTAAATAATACTCACCTCAGAACAATACAAGCTAGGTATAATATATAGTTTTTTTGAATATTCTGATTGGTCAAAATTTTTCTATATTTTGTGGTTTGATTTTCTATTTATTCAGGCTTTCTGGAATGTTGTCAGGTTACGATTCGGAAGAATTTTGGATTTGCATTTTGAATGTAATTGGACCTTGGATTCAAGATTGGATTGCTTGGCTTGCTGGAATAGATTGCTCTTCATCGAATCTTCTTTTGGTTGGGTTGCATTTCCAGGTTGGAGCTAATGGTTTGTCTGCAAATTTCATTTTTGTTAAAGATTGTATGCACAGTGCCTATTAAAAGATTGTTTGGGGATTAGGATTGATATTTAAGGATTAAAATTGTATTTGGGAAAATTTGGGGAAGTTGGAATTAGTATTAGATTAATAGAAAATTTTAGAAATGAAGCTTTACCGAAAATGGTTTTTCTATGTCTTTACTATGTGTGATTCATACTTTCAAATCTCTATGAATTGTTTGGGTTGAAAGCCTTGGATTGGTGTTTTGATTTCTCTATTGTTGTTCTTTCTGCATCTCCTTTGCTTCAGTGTTGTATTTGTGAGTTTTGGGTCTCCTATAGCTTGATGGGAGTTGTTTTTATTTTCCCCTATGACTTGCATTTTTTCCATAGACCACTTGTGAAGGTCTCGAGATGTGTATGGGCTTGGAATAGCCTTAGAAATATCTCTTAGTAGCTATTATGGTTTTCTAGTTTTTGTACATTCTCCAGAGACATTTTAGGATTGTGATGAGTTTCTCATAATTGTCTTTGATGTTATATGATCTCAACATGATTTTTTTGTGCTCTGGTAAGTGGTTTTGTGTCTTACCATTGAGGTTTTGGCTTTGTATGCTCCAACAAGAGGGAGAAATTCCTTTCTATTGAGGTATGATTTTTCAGAGCTCCAATGGGACACATAATACCTCACTATTGAGGATAGAAATGGTTGTGGAATGACCTTTGAATCATGTTTATGCTTTAGTTCATCAATTGCTATGCTTTGGTGAAGGTTCTTGCTGTTGGCAAATGCACACTCCAATGAGAAATTGTAAGTGATTGAAGGTATTGTCATTGATGGCAACCTTACAATCATACGATACCGGCAGGCACCGACACCGACAAACTCTACACCGACATACAGTTCACCGGCACTGAAAAGAAAGATTACCGACACCCTGGTTGATAGGGATTTTGTTTAATTGTATTTTGTATTTAATTGTAAAAACCTTTTGTAAGCCGACTTGGCGGATTGTAATATGACTCATATAAGTATGAGATCATTGTAGATCATTTAGGAGAGATATAGATGGAAGGATTAATGCATACTTAATATGCAAATTGTAAGGCAGATTTTAGATAAGGGTTTATGATTATTGTAGAGCTTAAACCGGTACTAAATCTGGCATAGCAGATGCTGATCTGAAGTAGCACATGCCATTGGATTTGTATAATCCATTTTTGTAAGTCAGTGAGACTTCTTTTGTAACTGAGCAATGAGCTCTAAGCACTTGGCCTTCCTGCATGTGTAGGCCCCTATTGTAACAGTAATATTCTCTTATTGGCCAGTAAGCAAATATTGTGGGTCACAAATCCCACTGAGGTTTTTCCCACACTGGGTTTCCTCGTTAAAATATTGTGTTATGGTGTGTCTTTCATGTTGTGGTTGTTATTCTTATTTACTGCATTAATTCTGGTTTACTGGTACATAGTTTTGAATTGCTTTTCATATTATAAGTTAAGAAAATTCTATCACTGGTCAGATACTGATTCACCCCCCCCCCTCTCAGTATCCTTGGGGATCCTAACAATTGGTATCAGAGCTTGGTCCTCTATTTTCAAAATCCTAATAGCTTGAGGAAGATCCTGACACCAGTAGAGATGGAAAACTTGAGAAAGCAATTGGAAATAGCTCTTTCAGACTATGATGCAGAAAAAGTGAAGAATATCAAATTTGAAGATGATCTGAAGGCTGCACAGGATATCATTCAAGGACTTCAAGAAAATCTCACTATTGCAAGGAATAAGAGAAGAAAACTTTGTGAAAAGATGGAGAATGATGATGATGAAAAGGAAACTCTTAATGATCTATGAAATTTTGTAAAGAAATTGAAGATAGAAAGAAGAATGAAGATGACTTGGTTAGAAGACAATGATGCTGGAAATGAAAACACAAGACTTAGTCATGAAAATGATATGTTAAAGACAAACTTGATGCATATACAAAATGACAGAACTGAACTCATGAGACATAAATATTTCTTGGAAAATGAATTGGCTACTGCAAATCAACACAAGGAGAAATTCAAGAAAAGTTCAGAAGAACTTGATGACATGCTGAAGAATCAGAAACCTAATGGTGATATAAATGGCCTTGGCTTTGAAGTTGGTGAAAGCTCTGGTACTGCAAACAATCATGATCACAACAAACCAGTAAGACAACCTAATGCTTACAAATTTAATGGGAAATGCTTTAACTGTAACAAGTATTATCATAGAGAAAATCAGTGTAGATCTAGAAATTATCATAACACTAATATACCCACTGATCAATGTTCTAAATACAACAAAGTTGGTCATAATTCCAAAAATTGCAGAATGAATGTAAGATGTTATATTTGTGGAAGATTTGGACATCTATCTAATCAATGCAGAACACATACCGACATAGGATATGGAAAAGCTATTCAGAAAAACAATGTGACTTGTTATGCTTGTAATAAGATTGGACATATTGCAAAATTTTGTAGAAGTAAGGCATCACTAGAAAACAACAAAGGAACCCACCTGAAAGGTAAAGAAAAATTTGAAAAGGTAAAGAAAGAATTCTCAAAGAAATGGATTAGAAAGTCAGATCAGAATATTGATGGGAATACTCCTCCACCAACAGGAGACTCTTCATCTAACTGAAGAAAAATCCTTTGGGGGTTTGGTAATTGTATGAGCTTGAATTTCATCCTCAGAATGTTCCCTGTAATAAGTTAGTTTTACAAAATACAAATGGAAATGCATACAGAAAATCCAAATTCAACCAATGAAACTACATGAAATACATATTAAAATAAAACATTATTTTACCTTCATGATTTATGTCTCATTGTGTCCTAACTCCACTGTTCTTGGTTGTAGATGGTGTGCTCTTAGACAATGCACTGTTGGCTTCCAAGATGGCATATGAAGAATGGACTGATAACTTGTAGTTAACAAAATGCTATGATATGCAATACTACATGATTATGCTAAAATGCTATATGATAATTGCTATTAATATTTTCTATTTGATTAAAAAACTCACAGATGCATATGATCAATTTGAAGACTAACTCTCACTCAACTGAAACTCTTGATTTTATAGACCTTGAGAGGATTAGATGATGTGGCTTAGATCAACGGTCCTGATCAGATCTGCAGATTTGGATGGCTGTGAGAAAAGATGAAGGTTGAGAGAAAGGGGGAAGGAGAAGACAAGTGTCACTCATTTCACCTTGACTAGGTTGCTGACTAAGAGAATCTAGGGATGGTTGTGTAAAGCGGAAAATCGCAATCGAACCCTAGTTGCACTCCCCTCTTCCAACTCCGAGGAGAGAGAAGGGAGGTTCGCTAGGGTTGATGGTTTTCACTTAAGGGAGAGACTTTACATTCAAAAGAGGGGTTGAAACTCACAAGATCCAATCCCACACAATGCAAGAGTGGATGCTAAATGAATTTCAAGGGTTAAGACAACAAGGCTACCCTCTTTTGTAAAGAATGTTGATAGAAGAATTTAAGCTAGGAAGGCATAGAAAGTGACAAAGATTCGCTTATAAACTGAGTTCGGGATATAGGATGAAGCTGCGGACCTGGAATTAGCAGTAAAATGTCGATACGGTGCTGTCCTGCAAATTTGAGCAAAATTTGTCGGGACGATGGCGCCCGGTGCCACGGTCCTCCGAAAAATCCGCGAAACGAAGGGGGATCTGTTCGTCTCTGCACAAGGATTCCAGATCTTCAATTTCAGTCACGTACCTGCAACCTACACACAGAAAAGCAGAGACGATTGGGGGGTTAGGGATTAGGGGTTTGCCTTTAGGTCAAACCCCGGTTTTGGAATTAACCAAGAAATGAGCAAGTGCTGTAAATGTAAATGTATGTAATGTAAAACAAGTACTAATACCTTGTTCTAAGGATGTTTGTATCCTTATGTGCGAAGGCTTAGATGTTGTTGTTTGTTGTATTGTTGTATGTTGTAGCTTGTAGTAAGTGATCTCCTCTTCAATGGTCGAATCCTTGACTTGAATGCAACACTTAGCCTTGAATGGAGACTTAAAATGATCAATTGCTTGAATGCTTGAATGCTTGAATGTTGATTTTGTCTTTTCTCCATCTATCCAAATGAGAGAGGAAAATGTAGTTTATATACTTGCCAATTAGGGTTAATAGACTGATTTTCCCGACCTTAGGCCGACCAGGAAAGTTTAATTTCCAAATTGCAAACAAAAAGACCCGAGACCCCTTAGGAGACCAGGCCCAAAATAGGCCCAGGGACCAGGGCGCTGGGTGCCATGGTCCTGGGGGACCAGGGCACTGGGTGCCCTGGTCTTGAAGGACCAGGGCGCTGGGTGCTCTGGTCCCACCTCCCGGGACAGCAGGGTGCAAGGAGGTTCAGGCCAGGGTGCTTGAAAAATGCAGTTTTTAGTGTCGTGAGAAAGTTTCAGGGTCTCCATTCAGGTTGCGTGTTGCGTTGCCATCGTGAAGACCGAAATGCAGTCGAAATTGCAAGTGTCACAATTTTAGGACGCTACATTTAGCCCCCACTTTAGCGGGAGTATGTATGCTCATACTTCCGGTAAAGTACAAGGAAACAACATTGAAAGACTTTCACCACGTCAAGGAGGGAAGACACACCAAGCCCCCAGTGGACTAAGGATCTTACGACTTCGATTGACAAAGTAAAAGGGAAGATCACGAGGGAGAACCATGACTGTCAGTAGTAAGGTTCCCTCACTATGAGTCATGTAAGAGAAATACCAAAAATATTCAAGGCAAAGCTAAGTTCACCAAGAAATTTTCAAGTATCTTGAAAGGATAGACAGGGTGTATGCCCCCCTATGTTAAAGCGATCGCACACGCCTCAATGGGGGTGATTGATTTAACGTAGTGATACACATAAGAAATGAGAAAGGAAAGGAGCACGTTATCGCAAAGATTTAGCCCCCAAGTGTGAGATAAAACCAAGGATAATATACACAAACACAAAGCACAAGGTGACTTTGCTTTCATCGGGGTTAGTATGCTGTATGATAAGTCATGTATATATATCATATGTATGTATGCATAATTGTTCTTCATTCCCCAATCAAGGAAGGTCACCTAGAAGAAGGGAACACATGTGTCTTTTGAGTCAACATGAGAGAGACCAAAAGAGATCTCAATGCTTTGCATCGTCCTCAAGTAGACAACACTAAGGACAACAAATAGAAGAATGAGATTAACATATAGAGGAAGTAACAAAAGAGAGGAGGAGAGAATCTGCTATGCTAATGTAACTAGTCTAGCATGTCATCTACCCCCCGATCTTGCTGTTCAATGTTTCGGGAAGGCAGGGAACACGCTAGAGGAGGAACATCCAACACAGCAGATGGAGCTATCACAAGATCCAAACAAGGGCTATGTTCATGTTCCAAGCCACATTTTTCTTGTCTAGGAGCTAGGATAAGTGCTTTAGAAAATTTGTTAGATAAATGGTTATCAATATCAACAAGTTCATATTCACTATCAGAAGCAAGAGGAGTAACATTTTCATCATGAATAACATTTTCATCCATATCATCATCAAGATTTATAAAAATAGGATCTTTAACTCGCACAGGATCAAGATCATCATGCATCTTATGTTTAGGAGATTTTGGAGAAAATGGAATAATGCTTGTTGAAGGTGTTTTTGGAGATTGCAAAGTTTGAGAAGCAGCTGCTTGAGCTCTAAGACAACGCTTTCATCGGCGTTCACGTGCAGAACGATTTCGTCTAGTGTTAGTAGGAAGTGGAGAGGATAGAAGAGGAGGAATGTTCTCATCCCTATCACTTGGGTGTTTAGGTTGTGGTCTCTTAGGCTGGATAATAGGAGAAGAGGAAGGTCTCTTTTCTCTATAAAAGGCAGGAGGAGGAACTGCTCCATATAAAGGAGGAATTTTTGGTTTAGGAAGAAGACCAAGTCCATCATGACGAGGAGGTATAGGTCTACTTTTAGAAGGTTTATTAGGCATAGACATAGTCACATCCATGGGAATGGGTTGAGAATCTTCTTGAGGAAAGACATTAGTTTTATCTTTCAAAGGAAGAACTTCCTTCTCAAGAATGATAGGAATATCAAGTTTAGGTGTTCTAGGTTCACTTAAAGATAGGATCATATCTGTTTTCCACTTTTGATAAGATTTGAAAAGATGATCACTTCGCGGAGGAAGAGATTGAAATTGTTTAGGCCAAAAATAATCAATAGGAACACTAGAGGTTCTTTCAGCAGGTTTAAAGAGACTATGATTGATAGTAACAACTTCACCATTATGGGGAAATTTCAAACACTTATGAATAGGAGAAGTAATAGCTTTCATGGAAGATAGCCAAGGATAGCCAAGCTTCACACGAAATTGTTCGGATGAAGGAATAATAGCAAAGCTCACATCAAGGGATTTGTTATGGACCTCAATAGGCAATGTAATAGAACCAATTTCAGGAGAAGAAAATATATCAAATAATTTCACAACCACATCTGTTTTATCATAGATCACTTGATTCAATTGCAAAGTAAAAAGAAATTCTTCAATAATAACATTAACCATGCACGAAGGATCAATAAGCACTCCACGACAAGGTGTATTCTTGACTTTTGCAACTATATATAAAGGACCATCAGGTGCTCTAATGGTTTCACTAGAATCAAATGTGATGGAAGGTTCTTTAGGGATTTCTTGCTGCTCGACAAAGTTAATCACATTCGGAGTCATAGACACAAGACCATCAGATGAGAGAGAGGAATCATTAGCCTCAATTGCATTAGAGGTATGAGAAATATGAGAAGGTAATGGATCAGTGAAAATATGAAGATTTTGGTTAGGAGGAGCTACAGATGTATTGCCTTTATCATTCACTCCAGAAATAGAGATAGTATTATTATCAATCAAATCTTGAATTTTACCCTTTAAAGAAAAACATTTTTCAGTATCATGCCCAGGCTGACGATGAAAGTGACAAAAAGCTTTGTTATCAAAATAAGGTGAAGTAATCTTTGCAGGATCAATTTGTCTTATAGGAGGAAGAGTAAGCACATTTTGTTCCAATAACTTATTCATAATACTATGCAATGATTCATTCAAAGGAGTATATTTTCTTTCTTTCTTGAAAAATTTAGAAATAGGAGGCACACCTGATGCTGCATTCACATTGTTGTTGATGATGTTTTCATTGAATTTGATGGAATCTCTGTTCGGTTTAAACTTCCCAAATGGTTGTTGACTGATATCACCCTTATCACTTGGAGCCATAGGATGTGATTGTTCCATTTGACTCACAGTCAGTTGATAATTGTGAAGAGTTGCACACAACTGTTGGAAAGAAGTAAACTCAGAAAATAGAAGTTTGTCTCGAATATCTTTTTGCAAATTAGAAATAAAGATTCTTTGAATATCATTATCAGGCACTGGAAAAGAAATTTGAGCATACAAATGCTTATATCTACCAATGAAATTAGTCACTTTTTCTTTAACACCTTGTTTACAATGCATTAAATCAATCAAAGTAACTTTAGGACTTAAATTGTTTTGAAATTGTTGAATGAAAGCATTTGCAAGTTGTTCGAAAGAAGTAATAGAATAGGAAGGCAACGAGCAATACCATTGTAGGAATTTGTCTCTTAATGTTCTAGTAAATAGTTTTGCAAGCAACCTTGGGTCATAAGCAAAATCAGTACAAATTGTTTGAAAAGTCTTAACATGTGTTAGAGGATCTCCTTTACCATTATAAAGTTCCAAATGCGGGATTTCAACATGTTTAGGAGGGATAGCTCGAACAATGTCAAGAGAAAGTGGGCTCGCAACATCAAATGTGGGCACACTAAACTTAGATTGATTCATAGAGGCAATTTGTTGCTGTAAAGAAGAGACAGTTTGTGCAAGATTGTTAATGGTCGCTTCAGTCGAAGAGTTCATATTAGGTGTGTTAGATTGAGATGGAGGTGTTATGTTATTGAAAGAAGGTAAAGAGTAAGGTGGTGGGACTCTATGATAGTCAATCATAGGGGATGATTGGACAAGAGGAACACTACAAGGGGGAATGGAATGGTTGAATGAATTGCCCCCTTGCGTCATGTTCATTTGAGAAGATGTAATAGGAACACTCATTGAAGGAATGAATGAAGAAGTCGGATTGAATACAGGAATAGTGTTAATTGAAGAATAAGGGATTGCCCCCATGACTGGTAATCACAGGAGGAATGTCTTGTATAGAAGTAGCCATTATGTTTGATGTAAAGGTAGGTATGCTAGCAATAGAAGTTGTCAAAGGAATAGAATGATTGACTTGTGTAGGAGGTTGTGTATAACCTAAAGATTCAGCACAACTCTTCATAGGCATCACGTTTGAATTCACAATGTGTGAAATACCACGCAAAATATCAATTCCATTCTTATCACTTTGAAGCATGCATTTTAGACCCTCAATTAAAGGAAGAGCTTTACTATCGGGATACTCATGAGACATCCATTGGTGAAAATCATCAAATTGGTTATCCAATTTGGAAAGTTGTTCAACAGAAACCTCAAGGAGAGCTTCTTCATCATTAGGAGGATTAGAGGAATTACCCAAGTCCTCGTTAAAAAGGCTATTCAAATTAGGTTCCATCTCCTCGGTAGTTACACCTCGGAAAGACTTAATTCTATGGCTTCGTCTAACGGGAATAGTGTAAGTAGGGCTTATTGTTGTAAAACTCATGCACTAGAAAGAGAGAGAAGATTTTGAATTTAGAGGTAGCAATTTTCAGTAAAACCAGCCAATCTTCCAGATTTAAGCTGTTAAATGCAATCACGACAGTCTCCCGAAATATCGGAAAAAATGTCCGGGACCGTGGCGCTCGGAGTGCAACACAGTCCTTGCAACTTTTTTTGAAATTTGCAGGGATGAAAGGTATGATGATTTTAGAGCTAATCTGAAAAAATTGAGTGATTTTTATGATCTGTAGATAGGCCAAATTAAAGTTGCAATCTCAAAATTGAACCCTACCAAGATTGTCGAAAAATGAGAAATTTTGAATTTTGAAAAAGAGAGGGAAACTGAAATTTTAAATTTTATGATTTTAGAGGGAATGTCAAAGGTAATGCAAGTTTTGAAATTTAAAAATTGACTCAATTTCACGCAAAATTCAATTTTGAAAGCGGAAATCAAAGTTGTTGTAATTAAGCACTTAATTTCAAAATTCACAAATTGCAAGAATTTGAATAAAGCACTGAAATTTCGAATGAATGTAAACACACTTTTCAGATTTAGGACAGTAAGAACACAATTTTGACACAAAATTTCAATTTCAATGATTTTTGAATGATTAGAAGCCTTAAACCAAGCAATCACAAGACCAACTTTGACTGTAAATTTGGAAGTGTTAGATTTGGTAAAATCAGCCAAAATTTTGGATTTTAGCAGGAAAATACAGTAAGATCTCGCTCCCGAAATTTCAGAAAAAATGTCGGGGACGATGGCGCTCGGAGTGCACACGGTCCTCGCAACTTTTTTTCAAATTTTCAGGGATGAAAGATATTGTGATTTTATTGCAGAATCCAAAGTTACAGCTGATTTGGAGATGTTTTGATAAGTGAAATTGTCGGACAAAGGTTGAATCAAGAGGGTTTCAAAAATTAGGGTTCTGACACTTAACCACTTAATTTTCAAAATTAAAGCACAAATATGAATTGATAATTTGTAATAGAAGGGCAGATCTGAAATAAGCATTAACAATTAAACATTTCACAAGTTCAATTTTCAAAAAGAAAATTTAGGGTTTTTATGCCATCAACCTCTAAAATTTGCAAAAGATCAAACATGGAAATGTAATCAAGGAATCCATTTTCAGATCTAAGCATGAAAAATCAGAAAGGATGTTCACGTCGGGTTCACCAAAATGTAAAGCGGAAAATCGCAATCGAACCCTAGTTGCACTCCCCTCTTCCAACTCCGAGGAGAGAGAAGGGAGGTTCGCTAGGGTTGATGGTTTTCACTTAAAGGAGAGACTTTACATTCAAAAGAGGGGTTGAAACTCACAAGATCCAATCCCACACAATGCAAGATTGGATGCTAAATGAATTTCAAGGGTTAAGACAGCAAGGCTACCCTCTTTTGTAAAGAATGTTGATAGAAGAATTTAAGCTAGGAAGGCATAGAAAGTGACAAAGATTCGCTTATAAACTGAGTTCGGGATATAGGATGAAGCTGCGGACCTGGAATTAGCAGTAAAATGTCGATACAGCGCTGTCCTGCAAATTTGAGCAAAAGTTGTCAGGACGATGGCGCCCGGCGCCACGGTCCTCCGAAAAATCCGCGAAACAAAGGGGGATCTGTTCGTCTCTGCACAAGGATTCCAGATCTTCAATTTCAGTTGCGTACCTGCAACCTACACACAGAAAAGCGGAGATGATTGGGGGGTTAGGGATTAGGGGTTTGCCTTTAGGTCAAACCCCAGTTTTGGAATTAACCAAGAAATGAGCAAGTGCTGTAAATGTAAATGTATGTAATGTAAAACAAGTACTAATACCTTGTTCTAAGGATGTTTGTATCCTTATGTGCGAAGGATTAGATGTTGTTGTTTGTTGTATTGTTGTATGTTGTAGCTTGTAGTAAGTGATCTCCTCTTCAATGGTCAAATCCTTGACTTGAATGCAACACTTAGCCTTGAATGGAGACTTAAAATGATCAATTGCTTGAATGCTTGAATGCTTGAATGTTGATTTTGCCTTTTCTCCATCTATCCAAATGAGAGAGGAAAATGTAGTTTATATACTTGCCAATTAGGGTTAATAGACTGATTTTCCCGACCTTAGGCTGACCAGGAAAGTTTAATTTCCAAATTGCAAACAAAAAGACCCGAGACCCCTTAGGAGACCGGGCCCAAAATAGGCCCAGGGACCAAGGCGCTGGGCGCCCTGGTCCTGAAGGACCAGGGCACTGGGCGCTCTGGTCCCACCTCCCGGGACAGCAGGGTGCAAGGAGGTTCAGGCCAGGGTGCTTGAAAAATGCAGTTTTTAGTGTCGTGAGCAAGTTTCAGGGTCTCCATTCAGGTTGCGTGTTGCGTCGCCATCGTGAAGACCGAAATGCAGTCGAAATTGCAAGTGTCACAATTTTAGGATGCTACAGGTTGGTAGAAATTTAGGCATGAGAGGACAAGTGGACTCAAGTCCTTCCTAAGATGTAGGGAGTGTTGGAGAGAATATAGGAAATGGTTATGAAATATGTGTACGTACACAATTTTCATTAATTTTGAAAGTTGAAGGTAAATGATGAATTAATATTTAAGAAATATTAATTTCCTTAGCCACATGTTTGATGATTTGGCAAAGGGAAGATGAAGTGGAGATGGAGGGTGAGTTGGAAAAGGGATTAAATAATTTAAGAATTATTTAATATTTGAGACTATAGGATAGGAGAATAACTATTAAATATTAGATATTTAATTGCTTGGAGGAGATAATTAAATATTAGATATACAATTAATTAGAAGAATAAGATAGATGAATTAATTAATAAAATATTAATTAATAGAAAGACATGAAATGAATTAAATAAATTAATCTTTTCAAATTAACTATTTAATAGAAGAATAATTATTAAATAAATTTAAAATATTTATTTAAATGCTCATAGCCAGTTTTTATGTGTATACATTTTGCCCCTCTTTGAAATGATGTTGAGACAACATTGTTTTAAAGCTTAAATCAAGTCTCGATAATGCCTGATAGAGATTGAAAATCCTGATTGTGTGCCCCCTCAGGAGATTGATCATGAAATTGTCAAAAATTTTGGTTTGAATGATTAATCTCTTATGATAATTGATAGAAATTTATTCAATTAAATTCATTTGGAAAAAACAAATTAAATTGCCCCATTGAAATTAATTACTCTTCAAATAGTAAATATAAAATTAACCAAGGCTAATTTTAACTTCATTGTTATCCTTGTCAGCTTGTGGAGAAAATATTCTTGCTGAGGTGGCGAAATGGTGATTTTGGTGGAGTGTCATCGATTTGAGCGTGTTCGGCGTTATCAGTGACCTATCGAGTATGGGTATCCAGTATGTATCATATCCCAAGCCTTGTTTTCAAGTTTTCATTCAAATTTTTATGTTTTTAGGTGCTTTTTTGGATTTTTTGGATTTTTTGAAATTTTTCACCATAATTTTAGTGCAAATGCAATTTGTTTTAGTGTATATGCAATTAGGTTTAGCGCAAATCCCTAGATTAGTGCATATGCTTTGTATGTTAGCGCATATGTTCAAGATGTTAGTGCATATGCATAGGGTAGTGCAAATGCGTTGTTTGTTAGCATTTTTGCATGGGTTAGCACGTATACTTGTAGTTTTAGTGCTTTTGTTTAAAAAGATAGCGCATATGCACTAGGTTAGTGCAAATGCATTTAGATTTAACGCATTTGTTGTAGTTTAGTGCAAATGCTCAATAGGTCAGCGCTTGTGATTAAATTTGATGTTTTTGATAAGTGCAAAGGCTAAAAATCACTTTGATGATTCGATTTAACGTGTTTAATAGGCATTGATGATGAAAATAAGGTCTTGATTACATGATTTCATGATTGATAGATCGATAGATAGCTTTGATTGCTAGATTGATTGATAAAGTAGCTCTAATTAGCTTGATTGATAGAGTAGCTCTGATTAGCTTGATTGATAGAGTAGCTTTGAGAAACTGATTTAGTTTCTGATGTAAGAGCTTAGTAGAGTTTTGAGTAAACTCAGTGTTTGATAGAAAACCATGATTGATAGGTTTTAAAATGTTTTGATAGAGTAAGTTGCTTCAATTTGATTTGATAGATTTGATAGATAGATATATTTGATTGATAGAAAACCATGATTGGTAGGTTTGATTGATTGATTTCTCTTGATAAAATAGGAGAAACTTGATGTTCTCTAGTGTCGAGAGAAATTACCGATAGTGCGTCATTTAGTTCCAGAGCTTACTCAGGCTAAGATTAGACACATAGATGCCTATGGTTTACACCATTTGTTATATATGCCTGAGATTACACATAACAGAAGTTTGTTGACAGCACTAGCCAAGAGATGGCACAACGAGCATAACACTTTCCACCTATTGATGGGTGAGATTAGTGTGATGCTTGAGGATGTCTATGGGATTCTGCATATCCTAGTGACTGGCGAGCTTGTGCAGTATGATTTTCAGGATTGGGTTGGTACAGAGGCTTGTAGAGTTGTGTTTGCTGATGAGAGTATTGGTAGAGGAGAGATTAGATGGGTTCATATGGTGATGTATTACGAGGCTCTTCCTGTTATTCTTACTGGTTTGATTGGAGGATTTATATGTCTTGATAGGAGATCATGAGGTTTTTCCATTGGATGGGGTGAGATTCTCTTCAGTATGATGTAACATCGTACTTGATATGCTTGGGGTGTTTGTATGCTCACACATTTATATCATGATCTACATCAGGTGGTGTATGATGAGAGTGTGAGTTTATCTACTGGATGCACTTTATTGTAGATTTAGTGCTGGGAGCACATTGTTGTTACTTGGCCTATCCATCACAGAGTTCATGGAGAGAGGCAGCCATATGTATATTTGTATGTAGGTATTCTTACTCAGCATAAGCTGGGTAAGATGGAGTATTGGCATTGGGTGCTTGATTCATTATATAGCATTACTTGGAGACCATATCTTGATTGTGAGCCATGGATGGATGATGCACAGACATTACCATGTATCATGCAGAGTAGATATCTCATTGGTCGGACACCTTTCATTGTTGAGTGATAGTTGATTGGTTGGATTTTGAGACAATTTGGTATCATCCAGCCTATGCCTACTGGTGTGATGATATATGCTCGACGGTACAAAGATAGGTGAGATTGAGGACCATCGTCATTTGAGATTGCACGTGCAGATTTTGTTGCTACTCCGAGAGTGGCTTATGATATGAGATTACACATTCTTGATACTAGGGTTACTGCAGATTATGCTCAGTATATATTAGCACATCATTTTCCTCGCATTACTGATCCAACAGATCCTCCTCCTAGTTCAGGAGATGATGAGGATGACTCAGATGATCCAGTTACTAGGAGACGCAGATGGAGACTAGAGCTACTCATGAGGCTGGGGGAGGTGGAGATGATGGTGGGGATGGAGGTGGTGGTAGGAGATCTAGATGGAGGGGAGATTGATTGAGAGTCCATGGAGGACCATTTGGACTGACTGGCAGGATTGAGAGACCATGTCCTATGGGTGGGAGAGATGTTGGATGGATTGGGAGAGAGCATGACAGGACAAGTATGAGATCACCAAGAGGGTTACCATTGACATGAGGTAGGGTGAGTGGACTGGATGGGGGTTGCGGGAGAGGCATTGATTTTGGACAGATTCAGCCAGATCCTTGAGTTATTGCAGCGCATGGTGGAGATGATGAGGATCCTGAGGATCATGTTCCCCTGATTAGACGACGGGTTCGGAGAGTTACTCGAATCGAGATTCTAGCAGTTGGATAGGTTGGTGGTAAGGGGATTGGGATTCATGCACCATACCAGGATGTACCAAAGCAGGTTGCACCAGTGCATGATATGCCAGATGTGGTTATACCAGAGCATGATACTATTGACAGTCTAAGAGTGCAGATTGATCAGCTTTGAGCATAGGTGCAGACTCTTATTACTAAGCAGGATAGAGCTATTAGGAGACAACAGGATACTTAGGGCCTTCTTGAAAGAGTTTACTTTAGTGGCAAATATTCGCCAATGGCAAATTTTTCACATCGGCCATGTTAGAAATGGCGAATATTTTGTACCGTCTAGGGGTGGCCATGTCACCCGAACATTATCAATTTCTGTCAAAGTCACGGCCTGATTGCCATATGTTTTATGCAATTAAATGTTTCTATGCGATGATTTCACCAATACAATATATGGTGGACATACGTAAATTTAATTGTTTCACCTACACTCTCCAAGGTTGCCTTAATAGATGACCTTAATTTGCCTATAGGCATGTGAAGATTTGTTAGCCAGGGGGACCCAATTCGCCCGACATGTTGCCAACGTGTCTCTCCATTCACCCCAACTTTCGCCAACTATATTGTATTCGCCTATTATTTGGACGACCTATAATCACCTTGAAAATTACATAAGTCATATTTGGATGACCTATAATTGCCTCTAAAATTACATAAGTCATGTTATAGTTGCATGGGATTCACCAAATATTTGTATACCATATAAAATTCCCGTGGAATTCACCATATAAGGATTGGTATAAATACATGCAAAGATCAGATCTATCTCCACATAATCTAGTGGGTTCTAGGCTCTGAATTCTTATCAATAGCGAAGTTTCAGACTGAGGAAAATCATTGTTGTCAACTCTATTAGCGATTGCTAGTGACCTAAAGCCTAAAGGTGAGTGATCATATTTTTGAAGTGGTATATTATACATTGTAGTCTATTATTTCTTCTTCAACAAATTGATATTTTTTTGGCAGCCTTTATTTCGTTGGAGATGTTTAACAAAAAGAGGGGTAGGAAACCTGAATGTGGGGAAGGCTAGATGAGGCCAACAAAAAGCAGAACGTTGTCTTTGTACTTTGGCATTGGAAAAGATTGTAGTACTGGTGAAAATCAGGTAGGTACATCATCACAAGTACAAGTACAATTCGCCACCTGCACCGCATGTTGAAGACGATGATGAACTTGATATCTCATATTAGAATGATCTTGAAGGAGATTATCTGGTAGATACCCAAGTTAGCTAGAATGATATAATCGACTTTGGTGATAATGCAATTGATGATAATGCATGAAAGGTGAAAAGAAAAGCCATATCAAAAAAGGGTGAACCACAATCAAAAAAGGATCGGGAGTGGGATATGTCAGTGAGGAATTTTCAAATTAATTGGGCATCAAAGTATCCATTCATTGAACTAGTGGAGAATCCAATTGAAGGCGAGCCTCCAATAGAATGCAAGTGTAAGATTTGCACTTGGAAACATAACAAGGAAATTAGGTTGTAGCTAAAATTTGACACCATAGAAAAGCATATGGGTAAAGTTTATGAAAAACAAATGGTAGATGGGGTTGAAAAATCAGTGATAAGATGGAAAACAAAGGATGAATGTAAGCATGTGATGAATGCCGAAGAGTATTATTTTCATGAGAAATTACAGACGAAGCCTGCTAAAGTTAAAGGTTCTATTGAAGCTATTTTTGGAAAAGCAATGCAAATAGAACAACTGGGAAAAGTTGTTCAGTTAAGTGTTGTTTTTCATATTTTGAGCAGAGGGCATGCTATGACAGATTTCCCATCAATTAGTGGTTTATTACACTTTTTGAAAGTTCCTAACTATCCAAATAGACATTGGTTAGTAAACAGTGGATGGGAATGGGCAAGTTGTCTTACTGAGGTTGAAAAAGAAGATGTACAGGAAAAAATAAGAGAGTCAGACTCATTGCATTTTCTTTAGACGAAGTTACGATAGTAGACAATACTTCATGGGTATGCATGCATGTTTATACTATAGAGAATCATACCCGTCAACCTCATCTACTATCTATTGCTAAAATGAAGGAGAGTGCGACAGCGGAAAATTTATTTCAACTAGTAAAGAGAAGTTTAATTGAATATGGAGGTATGGATGACATGACAGTAGCCAAAAAAATTGGTTTGTGTTGGAGTAGATGGAGCTTCAGTAATGCAAGGTCATAGGAATGGTCTTTGTACAAAGATTGAAATTTCATTTGCACCGTACATTACTTCAATTCACTGCATGGCTCACATAATGAATCTAGCTTTTGGAATTGAGCAAGTTTGCTTCGGTTAAAAAATTGAAATTTTAATCAGAGAGCTCTACTCACACTTCTATCGAAGTCCCAAATCATTTATGGAGTTTCAACACTTTGCTAATGGATTAACTGATGGGAACAAGCTTCTCAAGGATAATGATACCAGATGAATCTCTTTGGATGGTCTAGTGCATTGAGTGTTTTTAGAAAAGCCATCCTTGATTGGACTATTTCACACAACTCGTGACGAATCAGATGAACCGAAATTTCCTGAACTTCTTGGCAGGTTAAGTAATTTACTTCTTGGTAGGTTAAGTAATTTAGAGACACTCTTAACTTTAGCAGGTCTTTTGCCCATGCTAGAGGAAATGAGGAATATTATGAAGGCTGCCCAAAAAAGAGCTCTGTATATTGTAGAATATGCTACACTGCATAAGATGACATGCATGACCCTTGACAATCTCTATCGAAATCAACCAACACTATCTGATGAAAAATTTGTTAAGTGGCGGACACTCACAGATTTGAACAATTCTGATAACTTTTTACAAATCGGTGCAGACAGGGAGGTATGTGCCAATGTATGGGGAGTTGAGATACCAATGCACTTCTATGCCACGGTCGACCCCAAGGAACTAGGAAAGCACCCCAGGAAGAAACTAGCAAGAGTTACAAAGGAAGATTTCGACAAGATTGTTGAGACTGTAACTACTTCTATGAAGAAAATTGCATATGATCTTTCCTCACAAATTAGAAGCAGATTCCCTCTTGACAACCTACTCGAAGCCATGTCTATTGCATTTCCTCATTATTGGAGCCTCAACAGTGCATCTGATTTTCGAAGTAAGCTACTAACTTTGATAAAACAATTTTGCATATCCAGAGAATTTAATGGAGTAACTATAGATGGAATATTAGACGAAACTCATCTTCGAGAGAAATCATCTCGTTTTGCATACACTATGAAAGTACAATATGACAAAATGGAGAACCCCCATGAAGAGGGATCAGTAACAAGGCTTTGGAAATATATAGCTGAGAACCCATCCTTGCGTGATTCAATGACAGAACGTGTGAAGCTTATTGATTTATGTCTTACCATGATATTGGGTTCGGTGGAAGATGAGAGAGTCTTCAGTGCTTTGGGGTTCCTAAAATCAAAGCTAAGAAACAAACTAGACAAAAATTTGGAAAATTGCTTGAGGCTCTATACATCTAGGTATGATGTCCACACTTTTCCTTATGATAGGGCACTACAAATATGGAGGTCCAAATGTGAAAGAAGAGGTTTGGGCAACACTTCAAACCAAAGTGCCAGTGGGACTACTGGACCTAATGGTAGCGTTGAGATGCAGTTCAGCAAAGATATGCAAACTCATACTTAGAGTGAAGAAACCACAGATAAGAATCAAAATCAAGAAAGCATTGAATTTGATGAGGATGAATGGCAACCGTAAGAGAAATGCATAAATGTTAAAGCAAGGGAGAATTTGAGAATACAAATTTACTGGCTAAAGTTTTGCACTGTGCATCATAGATTCATAGGCTAGGCCACTGGATTAGCAAAATAGCAATAGCGAGTGCTATTTTTTTCCTATTCATAAAATAGATTCATAGGCTGGATTAGAAAAATAGCAATAGCGAGTGCATCATAGATTTATAGGCTGGATTAGCAAAATAGCAAACAAAAAAAACATAAAACCTTGAAATTAAGTGTATATGGTGAAAATGGATAATAATAATAACGATATTGAAAGGCTAAATGAATTCAACCACAAAACCCTAGCCTAACAACAACAAAGATCTACCATAACATATGAAGATTACCTAAGACAATGCAAATCAAATGAAATCACAAAGATTATACCATCACATGTCCAATAGGGTTTTGATTGCCATTCTTCCTATCTCCATTGATCTTGCTTGATATATTTGCTCTCAAATTTTATGTGCACAAGAGCTCAACAAAGAATGGAATGTGGTTGCAAGTAGGATTGCCTATGTTCGAAAGCATAGTGTAGTCAAGTAGTCAACAGGGGTTGAATGCATAGTGAGTGAGTTTTGTGTAGATTGGTTGATTAGGGTTGATAATGAAGGAAGCATCTCCTTATATAGAAGACACAATATGAAATGGAGGGATAAGATTGAGAGGTGTAAAAGAGGTTGGCTATGATTAGAGGGTAGGTAAAGAAAATAATAAAATAATGAGAGGGAAGGTAGTGTATGAATTAAGAGATGAATGACATGTGTCATGGGTAGAAAAGGCTAATGAATTAATTAAATAAATAAAGATGTATTTAATTAATAGAGGAAGTGGGAACAATTAAATAAATAAATAATTTATTTAATTTAGGGAAAAGGATAATTTAAATAAATAAATTTTTTTATTTAAATGAGAAATAAGGCTAGAAGAGGATAAATGAATTAATTAAATAAATAAAGATTTATTCAATTAATAGAAGAATTAGGCTTAAATAATTAAATAAATAAAATATTTATTTAATTAGACATGACAATTTTAGGTGTCTACATTTTGCCCCTCTTTGAGACAATGCGGCTTGTCGCGTTGTTTCAAAGAATATAAGATGAACTGATACAGAGGTGCCCCAAGATGGGAATGATATGCCCCCTCAAGAGATTGGATGAAAATGTCTGAAAAGATCACAAACAATCTCTCGATAAGAAAGAATGGCTAGAAAGGGACTGACTAGATAGGATAGAGTGACAGAGTCATGAGCTAATGAAGACTGAATAGGGCTAGGGTAGTCTATAAGATAGACCACAAGGGGAAAACATCCTCATTGTCATCCACACATCCAAGAGATCAGAGTGTAGAGAGATAATAGAGCAGCAACAGTCAGCAGCAATGGCATTGGTTCACAGATTCGATCGCATTCACCGATTCCAGAGGCTAGCAGATGCAGGAGAGCTGGTAAGTACCACCGAACCTCCTTGTACTTTGTTGTATTAATTATTGTCATTAATGCATGTCAAGTAGAGCAATAAATGAGCTTTTAGAATAGGGTCCAAAAAAAGGTCAAAAACGTGTAGGCGCGTCTGCGTTGGTGCCAGGTGCGTTTATGCGGTCTAAAAGAGCGTTTATGCCATGAAAGCACGTTTGTGTCCAAAAATGTGAATTTGTGTCTTCTAGGTCAAATTGGCAATTCTGTGATGAACATATGCTGTCGATTAGATAAGCTGCTCAGAGGATACACTCAAGTAGGTCCTCTAGGGAAGACTAAAATAGCAAATAGGGCTAGGATTGACAATTCTGTGATAGAATATACGTTGCCAATTAGGAAACTACTCAAGAGGATACATTCAAACAGAGGCCTTGGGATAAGATAGATCAAGGCACTTTGTGATGAATTGTGAGTACCAAGATATAGTATTTTGTGATGAACAGGGAGTACTAAAATATGAGTAGCATTTTGTGATGAACAGTGAGTGCAAATGTGAGCAACACTTTGTGATGAATAGGGACTGCCAAACACATAGTACTTTGTGATGAACAGGGAGTACCACTAGGATAGAAGCAACACTTTGTGATGAACAGTGAGTGTCACTATGACTGAGATGATTGATTTGTGTGGCTGCAGGAGTATTTGCCTATACTGGAGTCACGAGAGAGATTCCCATCGACTCAGAGGTTGCGACCTGAGTTGATAGTCGAGGAATGAGCTACGTTTGAGGCTATGGGATTGAGACATATTCTATATGTGCCTGAGTTTCGGGCGAACATGGAATTACTGACTGCACTGGCAGAGAGGTGGCATTCTGAGACTTGCACTTTTCATTTGCCAATGGGGGAGATGACAGTCACCCTGGAGGATGTATACAGGATTCTACGGATACCAATCGATGGGGAACTGATTCTGTACGATCGAGACGGAGACAGGGATGCCCTTAGATGAGAGTTCTAGGATCTGGGACTAGAGATGAGGGTGGGACATGTGGCATGGGATACCATGACATGGATAGGATTAGCACTACCAACAGTGTTGGTAGGAGTTATCAGTGGGTTCCTCTGTCTGGATAGGGCGACATGAGGGGTGGCTGCAGAGGACACAGGGGCCAAGAAAGATGATCTTGGGGCAGGTCCTTCTAGGGCTCAGATTCTGTCGAGGCCAGTAGGCTCTGAGGGAGGGAGTTCATCATAGCCATAGAGGGCTCCCTATGTATTAGTATTGTACCATTTTTGTATGATGATGTAGACACCTACGGGTGATTGTAGCCATATGATTTTGACATCATTGTATCATGACACTTTATATATATATGAGATGATTCATCTTTGTGGCAGCTATATGCATGTGTACCTATGTGATGTATATTCTTATATGATGCTTATGATATGGATGCAAATATGTATATGATGCAATGCAATACATTTTTTTGTTCTTTTATGTTTTATATGTGTATGCATGATGCAAATGTGAATGTATTTAATGTAGATGAATATGCTAATGCAAATGTAAACTGTGCTAACAAGTGTTGTGTGCAGGATGTGATGCAGTTGTGATATCTATATGTATGTATGAAATGCTTATATGTGGTAATGCAGGTGCAACTACATGAAATGCAAATGTTTTTGGTGTGTCATTATACTCAGTCATGTGGTAGTAGGCTACGCGGACTCAAGAAGGATGATGAAAGTCAATCAAGAAAGGGGGATGAAAGATAGAAGATATGAAAGTGAAAGAGCTTCTTGTGCGTTATTATCATTGAGCTTTATTATGGAAATTAGGTTATGACAATCGAGGCATATGTTTGACCTAGAAAGTCATTGTACCTGTTTGCATGGAGATAAGACAGTCACAAACAAAGAATGCCCCAGTTCATATTAGACTCACAGTGTCCTCATATCTTTGGACAAGTCATAGCATTACTAAAAGACAATCCATAGACAGCAAATACAAATAGGTGAGGATACCCCATCCTCGCCTTTCTAGTCAAAGACATCCTAGAAAAGCTAAAAGACATGCCACCAAAAAGATAAAATCAAAAGAAAACCAAGACCCGACACCAACATCCATTGTAGTCCTCAAGTCTAGTGTCTCTTGTCACTTGTATAAGTCTTATTTGATTGTGGTCACAATGTTTACTTTCACAAAAATGATAGATCACATTGAACCATAATGTTGTCTAAGTCTGTTGAAAGATTTGATTTGTTGAAGCCCATTGTTGCTGCTGTCTCATCTGAAACTGACTGAATTCATGAAATTGATACTTTATTGTAGAGAAGATGAAACTTTATTGCGGATCTGTGATGCAAATGTTGCTTTATTGCGGATTGTTCACAAATAGACTGAAGGAAGCTGGAAGAAACTGTACTCCTCAAAACATGTGATGTTCTTAGTTCCACACCCATCACTAGACATAGGATTTGCCTTAGCCACAGATAGGAGCTAATTTATTATGGATGGAAAAGTTGTGAAAAGGAATGTTTTTATTATGGATGGCAAACCAATCTTAGGTAGATCAATAACAAGCCATGATGGGAATAGGTAAGTTTATTATGAATGAAGAGGTTGTGAGTGTGTGCAGAGTGAAAGGATGAGATTGAATCTTGAAGGAGGGAGGAGCAATGTCTCTACGCATGGTGCTGGTGACCTAGTTTTCACCATGGTACTTGCCTAGGGCACCACTGAAGTGGTTTTCACCATTGGACGAAATGTTTTTCTTTAATTTTTTTGATTTTTCAATGTTTTTTTTTTTTGTGTCACAAGGCGCCTATTTGTCAGGTTTTCACCAAGTAACGATTTTTTTGTTTTATAATTTTTTTTTGTATTTTTGAAATTTTTGAATTTTTTTGTATTTTTTGAAATTTTTGGTTTTTTTGTATTTTTTGAATTAGGATATTCCAAAGAGCTATGTGTAGAACCTGCTAAGGTGCATGCTGTTGATAGGATCCTCCAAAGGTTCTCCTTCTGTAGTTGAGAGCTAATATGCCCCAGATCCATATGCTACTGTAATGATGTAAGGACCAAGCCAATTTAGTTCGAACTTGCCCTTATTCTCTCCGTCTTGCTGATTTTTAAGATTTTCTCTTAGAACTAAGTCACCCATCTCAAATGTGTGAGGCTTTACCTTATGATTGTAGCTGCAATGTTCCTTGATTGAATTATGTGTAGGTCAAGTGATTGTCTTCCTTGATAAAAGAATTGGGATAGAATTACTAGTGTGTGGACTACACAGGCCCGTATGCATGTCACCTGAAGAAGTTTGGGCATCCCTGATAACAAAGTCCTTCGAGGAAGATCCATTAAAGGCCCATGATGTATCGCTAGAAGGGAAAGGATGTGTGGAACAAGTGGATGAGTGATGAAGGCTTATGATTGTGAAAAGAAGTGAAAGTATGATGACATGATGGAGACTTAGGATTGTATGCGGGAAAAACGGGTCGATAGAATTCAATATGTGAAAAATGGAGCTCTATGGAGCCTTGCTCACACACACACATGACTTCTTGGTGCAAGCTATGGAGTAATGAAGTATCACTCAGCTTCCCAAGGTTGGTCCCATGGTTCTCTATCTTACACGGTCCCTCAAACCAATGTTTTTGCTCTCAGATCACTGAGCAAAATGGTTTAGGGATGGCAAATGCAAGAACGAGGGATGATTTGATAGATTTTAGAATGAAATGCATCCTAAGATATGCATGATCTTAGAAATGCAATAAACTAGATTATAAGATGACAAGGTTAGTATGAGTACTATCCTAACATGATATATTTAGTCTATGATTGAGCTAAATGATAAAGAAAATATTCTAAACATGCATATTTAGACTAATTCCTATTTTAAAAGAGGCTAAAATGATGAGCATAAAAATGATATATGAAAGCTTGAATGTATTTGAGCATAAGTATGATACTACAAACTTGGAGGATGATTTTAAAATGGAGGAATGAGAGCTCTATTTATAGCAAAAACAGGGCAATGGATGGTCAGGATTGAAAGAGTTGGTCAAGGGTTGAGTTTGAAAGTTGGGGATCCATGTTTGCAATTTGCACCAATAAAATGGTGACAAGTGTCAACATAGGGTTGGTTTGAGAAAAGGGGTTGGAGGCATTAAATGCTTGAGAAGACCTTATGGTTATCTAGAGGGTAAGGGTCAAGCCTAAGTTAAGATTACCCATAGGATTAAGAGTTAATCCAAGGATAAACCCTTGTGCAAATGATTAAGAGATAATCATGGTCAAAGCATTAAAGGTTTGATGAGACCTTTGGGTTGGATGAAGGTTGAGTTAAAAGAAATTCTTTAACCATGTAAGAGGTTTTGAGTTAACCATTAATGGTTATGAAGACTTTGGAGAATTAAGTGGTTGAAGACTTGAAGCCTTTAATGGTTATCAAAGACTTTGAGGATTTGAGAAGTGACTTCCCCTTGCTTAGGGATGTGACAAAGTTTAGAAGATGGGTTAGGCTAATTAGAAGCGATTAGAAGAGTCTAGAAGGGATTAGAAAGGGGTTTAGGATGACAAGTGGGAGATGTAGGATTTTGCAAGTGGATGGAGGGATAATAGGATTTAATTGAAATAAAGTTAATTTAATTCAATTTGGTTGCAATTTGAGGAAATTAAATAAATTAGATTTATTCAATTTAGGATAACTATTTAATTAAATTTGAATTTAATTAAAAGTGGATAGGGGGAATTTAATTGAATAAAATGATTTATTCATTAAATGGGTATAGTGAATTTAATTTAAATAAATTGAATAATTTACTTAATTAAATAGAGGAATGTGGATAATTTAATTAAATTGGATTTAATTAAATAGAGAAATGAACATAAAATATTCATTTAGGAATATGATCATTTTTATACGTCTACATTTTGCCCCTCTTTGAAGTGACGTGTGTGCACATGTTATTTCAAAGAAAATGATGTGTTATCGTGATTTATGATCAAATGCCATTTTGTGTCACTCTTTTGATTTGAAAGTTGTGTTCTAGATTTGATTTGATGCCTGATGCCCCAGATTCGATATTTGATGGTGATGCCCCCTCGAGAGATGAATCAATATTTTGAACATTTTTTATTTGATTTGATGAGTTGTGTGTGATGTGTAGGATTTTGTCTATGTGAAAGGTGGATAAATTGATTCATCTCCTAATAAGTTACAAATTTTAGGGTATAAGGGAGACCGCGACCATATGACAGGTCCGTTTGGCTAACCCTACTTTTATTTTCCTCCTATAAAAGGGGAAAAGGGCTTTGACTTTATTCATTTGTGCCTTGTTGACTTTCGAGAAAGAGAATTCGGTTTGCAGTCAAAATGCCTATTCCGTATCATAGACACCATTTTGAGCGCGTTTGGAGGTACCAGAGACCTACAGCGTATGGACCACCAGTAAGTCAACATTTTTGACCCTCTTTTAATGTTTGATTTGGTCGTTTTTAGTCATTTTTTGATTTTTAAAAGTTGGTTTTAGCGTTTTAGTGCGTTAAAGTCATAGATTAGCGCATACGAAGTTTTAAGTAGCGCATCAAGTCAATTTTTAGGGTCACGTCTGAAATAAAATAGGGTAGTGCATAGGAAATATAGGTTAGCGCATAGACGTAAAATAGCACATGGTGATAGTTAGGTAGTGCATCAGGTTAGCAGGTTAGCGCATAGGGTAGACCTAGCGCATAGGGGTCATAGGGGTTCGCATGGGTAAGGAGGTTTAGCGCGTAGGGTTAACCTATCGCATAGGGTCACATAGGTAGCGTCCAGGAGGTATATATTAGCGCGTGGGTAGGGGTTAGTGCATAGGGTAGGTTAGGTGGCACATGGGGTGAAAAGATTAACACGTAGAGTCAGTCTAGTGCATAGGGTGAGTAGTTTAGTGCGTAGGAAAAATAGCCTAGCGCGTGGGTGAATTTTAGCGCATCGAGAATCTATTTTAGCGCATCTAGAAAAATTTGGCAAGATGAGGTGATTTGTGAATTTGTTGTGTCATGCTGTCATGATTTTTATGGATTTGTCCAATAGGAATGTTGATATAACTTGTTTTAATTTGCAATATTTCAAGTTATGTATAGATATCAATGTGGTGTTTTAATCAAAATATGATTGATTTGTGTACCCTGTTTCAAGTTCAATGTGTGAAGCTTGATTTGTGTTACAAGCTAATATGGGTTGGAAACTTGAGTTGTTTTACAAGCTGATATGGTGGGAAACTTGAGTTGTTTTACAAGTTTATGTGATTTGTGGAGACTTGAGTTGTGTTACAAGTTTTGATATGGGTTTTGAGAACTTGAGTTGTTTTACAAGTTGATATGAAATGATAGGATTTTGAACTTGATGTAGATGAGAAAATTGTTTCATGTTGTTGATGTGAGTTTGATTTTGATATCTTTGTTTTGATGTGGAAACTAATATTGCATTTGTTGTGCTTGTTGACAGGAGCGATTGGGTGTGGTGCAGTTGCGGGAGAGATTTTTGAGACTGTGGACATTGATAACACGGTTATCGCAAGCTGATCTCGACATCATCAAGAGATGTGGGTTGACCTCCCTATTAGATATGCCTCGATTCACTGTGAACCGGGGGCTACTGATAGCATTGGCAGAGAGGTGGCATAGCGACACAAACACCTTTCATTTTGCTACTGGAGAGATGATAGTCACACCAGAGGACTGTTACAGGATCTTGCGGATTCCCGTAGTAGGTGCACTACTACCGTATGAGTAGTCGGAGGAGGGTGGTACAGAGGCTCTTCACTGTATTTTCCATGATGAGATGGTCTGTGGTTATGAGATACCATGGCAGGAGTTCTTAGACCTAGATTACGCACCCCTTCCATCTGTACTAGCAGGGTTCATTGGTGGATTCCTTTGTCTTGATCGTAGGTCAAAGGGATTTTCTGTGGGATGGGGGCTGGTATTAGAGGAGATGGTCACACAGGGCCAGAGGTTTTCATGGGGATTAGCTATGTTGGCCCATCTGTACAGGGGCCTACATGAGGTGGTATATCTTGGTTACGGCAGTTTGTCAGCTGGTGTGACACTGTTACAAGTATGGTGCTGGGAGCACATTCCAGCTGCGAGGCCATTAATAGACAGAGATAGGCCCATTGGAGTGACATATGCTTATGGATACAGGGGTCTAGTTGTCTAGCACAAGCTAGACAAACTAGAGCATTAGAGGAGAGTGCTAGATGATATTGATACGGTTACATGGCGACCATATACAGGTTGTGAGGTGTGGGCAGAGGACGGGCTAGAGATTCCCTTTGTATTTGTGACTAGATATTTGATCGGGAGGACCCCTTTTGTTATAGAGAGGTTTGTGGTGACCCAAGTTTTGAGACAGCTTGGGTGCTAACAGGGTATTCCACAGGGAGCTTGCCTATATGCACGTCGGAGGCAAGATGTAGCTGATTAGGGCCTGACCATTGATAGCGTAGTGGCAGTGGAGGAGTTTATCAGGTTGGCAGGGCAGATATGGGATTATGCCCTGGAGATTCTGGATGTGGGCATGACAGATGAGTTCGCTAGATTGTTTGCTGCGCGGGCGGTGGCCAGGATATCTGATCCAGAGGAGATGCGACTAGCTTTTGATTCTGATGATGAGGAGGGAGAGGGAGATGATGATGATGATGGAGAGGATGGAGGAGGAGGAGGATGAGGGAGAGGAGTCAGAGGGAGATGGGGAGATAGAGGGAGGAGAGGAGATAGGGGTGTGGAGAGAGCGGTGAGACAGGGGGTGATAGATAGGGGGAGAGGTGGATTGGCTATTGGAGCCGGTGGAGAGGGGAGAGTGGGGGATGTGCTAGCTGTAGTTGGGGGTACTAATGAGGTGAGGCGACCAACACAGAGGAGGAGGACGTATGTGCTTCCACCTCCAGCACCGAGGACAGGCAGAGTGGGAGGGGTTGCCCCTGCACAGGTACCACTACGGGTTCGGGTCCCTACACATGTTGAGGATGTGCAAATTCAGACCCTACAGGTGACTGTACAGCAGCTGCAGGCATAGGTTTTGACATATCAACGACAGATTGCGCAGTTGATTACTGAGCGAGATACGGAGATAGAGCGGAGAGGGCAAGCAGAGGAGCTGGTATCCAGTATGTAGAGAGCAGCGACGGGTGGTCCAATGAGAGACACCCTGAGAGAGCTAGCATTGAGAGCTCAGGAGGTGGAGTACTATCGGCGGCACTATGAGGCAGCGGTACCCAGGGATCGTCGAGTATAGAGCTTTGCACAGTCGAGATCTAGTCGATCTCGAGATACTGGGTCATGATCTAAGAGCCGAGGAGTCATAGGGCCACCGAGATAGGACCCTCCTGGGGATCTAGGAGCGGGGACATCTGGAGCCAGACCATCGCCGTCCGGGGATAGTCATACTTGAGAGACGTGGTCTCTAGTGTATTTTTGATCTTTTGTATTCTTTGTACTGGACACAGTGTTGATACATTTTGTACATTTTTGATCATTTTTGATCATTTTTGAGATATATATATGGCACCATTTTCGTTGATCATGTGGTGTGTTTATATGGATGCATGTTATGTGGGTTATTTCTTCATGATGAGGTAATGCTTTAAATGTATGATGCAGGATGTATGCTTTTATATGCTGTGAGATGTATCTTGAAAATGAGATGTATGATTTGATATGCAACTATTTGTAAAATGATGTGCAACTATGTTAAAATGACATGTAATTAATTGTAAAATGATATGCAATTTGTTAAAATGATATGCAACTATGTTTAAAATGATATGCAATTAATTGTAAAATGATATGCAACTATGTTTTTGGTAGCATCCTCATTCTGTATTTGCCATCCGATATAGCCATATGTTGTTTGCTTTCTTTGTAGATATCATCATTGAGCATTGATTTGTTTTAGGATATGTTGAAAATTTATACAAGCATGATGGTATAATTGAACCATAATGACCTGAGAAAAATTTACATGATGTTTGATTTTGCAAGATAGCACAAGCGTCAAGGTATAATTGAACCAGAACGACCTGAGTGCATATTGCATAAATAGACAAGATTAAATCATTTGTATGCATGAAGTGGAATCAGGCCTTCAGTGATATTCGATGTATCACGTCTTGAGGCAAGTATTCACACAATATAAGTGATCGCCTCCCAGGCAGAAGACTAAGAAAATATTGGAAGTTTCCCATGATCTCTAGCTTTGAAACATTTAGTGAGAAAAAGGAAGAGAATCCAATAATTCAAAAAGTTCAAAATACAAAACTAGTCAAGATTTTTATGCAATAATGCAACATCCAGTACTTCAGAAAATCATCCATCGTTGGTATTTCTGTGAATTGTTTTGTTTTGTTTTGCAATGAAGCATAGTTTTTGGTTGTTGGATGTCATGCTTTTGAGTCTTGCAAATAGCTTTGATGTCTAGATTGTTTGCAATATTTAGACGATTTGAATGCCCCTAGCTGAGTGTGCCTCTTGATGTGAATATGTACAGTGATTTCCAAGCCATGGTGGAATGTGGTAAGAGTATATATATGGATAACCCAGGATAGTGACTATGCTAAGTATATCCTGAATGGATATGTACTAAGTGTCGGGCGATGGCCGGTAGTGTTTTGACAGATAAAATGGCATGGAGATAGATAGAGGAGCCATTCTTTCACAAGAGTGCCTGTTTACCAGGTTTTCACCATTTGTTATTATTGTACTTTGTTTTTGTCTTTTCTAGATTTTTTGATTTTTTTAATTTATTTTTTTGTTTTGTTTTTGGCTTTTTCCATGCACTAGGCTACTTAAGTGTAGTATTTCTTCAGATGGATGTTGTTAGTTGGTTCATCGAGCACATTTCCTTTTGAAGTTGTTAGCTGATAGGCACCTAATCCATAGACTGATATGATAACATAGGGACCCAACCAGTTAGGTTCAAATTTCCCTTTCTTTTCTTGATCTTGCTGATTTCTTGGATTTTCTTTGAGGACTAGGTCACCAACTTTGAAGTTGCGGGGGATGACCTTGTGATTGTAGCTCCTGCACATGCATTGCTGATATGCTTTAAGATGAGTGTAAGCATGTTGGCGTCTTTCATCTAATAGTTCGAGTTCTTGCAGTCGGTTAACTTGATACTCTTCATCTGGGATTAATCCTTTCAAAGAGACTCTGAGAGATGGGATTTCTACTTCCAGGGGTAAAATGGCTTTTGATCCATATACCAATGAGTATGGTGTTGCTCCTGTAGGTGTGCGGATGTTGGTTCTGTATGCCCAAAGTGCTGGATTAAGTTGTACATTCCAATCCTTGCCTGCATCGTTCACTGTTTTCTTTAGGATCTTTAGTATTGTTTTGTTAGATGCTTCTGCTTGACCATTTCCCTGTGGGTAGTATGGTGTAGAGAATTGATGTTGGATTTTAAATTTTTCACATAGTTCTTGTACATCTTGGTTTTTGAAAGGTCATCCATTATCTATGATGATTGAACTTGGAATACCATATCTGCAGATCAGATAATTGAGGATAAAAGAGGCAATTTGTTTCCCAGTCACTGTGGTCATGGGAACTGCTTCGATCCATTTGGTAAAGTATTCTATTGCTATTATAATGAACTTGTGTCCATTTGAAGATGAAGGATGAATTTTTCCCACTAAATCTAGTCCCCACTAACAAAAGGGCCAAGATGTCGTAAATGGCTGCAGTTCCTATGCTGGTGCATGTATCAAATTTCCATGGATCTGGCATTTAGGGCATTTCTTAGCGAAGTGATATGAGTCTTTCTCCATTGTAGTCTAGTAGTATCCCATCCGTAGAAGCTTTTTAGCAAGAGTAGTACCACTTGAATGTGTTCCACAAATACCTTTGTGAAGCTCGTGTAAAGAAGAATCGAAATCATTACGATCAAGACAACGAAGAAGAGTACCATCTAGACCTCGATGATACAAGGTATCAGCGGTAAGGGTGTAACGGGAAGCTTGTCGGATAAAGTTATGTTTTTGGTTATGGGATTCGTCAATTGGTAAGATATTGTGCTTGAGGTAGTCATATATTGGTCCATATAGCGGAGAATCTGAACCAGTCAAGGCATAGATAACCTGAGACTCGGAGTGGTCATAAGCTGGGGAGAACAGTTGCTCTACCAGAAACTTGTGACGACTCTGTTGCTCTGGAATTTGTAGTAGTGAAGCGATAGTAGCCATTGCATCGGTTGCTTTGTTGTTTAACCTTGGTATTTGTTCGAAGGTGATGTGCACAAAATACTATTTGAAATCATTCACCATTCACTTGTAGGGTAGTAGCTTGTCATCCTTTATCTGATAGTTGTTGTTGATTTGATGGATGACCAGTTGCGAGTCTCCATAGACTTTTAACTCTGTGATTTTCTATTCTACGGCCATTTTGATGCCTATAACCATTGCCTCATATTTAGCCACATTATTTGTGCATGGAAACATAAGCCTATATGATCTTGGTATAGTGTGTCCATCAGGAGTGATGAATAGAATGCCAACACCTGAACCATGTTGTGTATAGGATCCATCAAAGTATAGGGTCCATTGTTTGGTAGAAAGAGCAAGAACGTCCCTGTCTGGAAATTCAATCTCCATGGTTTGTTGTCCTAGTAGTGGTGCTTCAGCCAGCTGATCTGCAATTGCTTGTCCTTTGATGGCTCGTCTTTCTATGTATTGGATGTCGAATTAACTGAGAATCATGACCCATTTAGCCAATCGGCCCATGAGAGCTGCCTTGTTGAGTAGATATTTGAGAGGATCAATTTTTGCGATTAGCTTAATGGTGTGTGTGCTAGCATATAATGTCAGAACTTTTGAGATGCGAAGACCACTGTTAGGCAAGCCTTTTCAATGAACGTATAGTTGAGTTCATAGCCATTCAATGTCCTATTGATGTAATATATGGCCCATTCCTTTCCTTGTTGATCTTCTTGTGCCAATAGTACCCCCAGTGATATATCTGTTGTTGAGATATATAGAATAAGAGGCTTTCTTGCAACTGGTGGTACTGGAACTAGTGGATTCATTAGGTACTGTTTGATTTGGTAAAAAGATTCTACACACTTGGTCTCCCATTTGAATGGTATATTTTTGTGTAGTAAATGGTTAAATGGTAGACTTTTATCTACTAGTTGAGCGATGAATTGCCTGATTGATTGAAGTCGTCCTTGTAGAGATCTGAGTTGACTAATATTCTGTGGTGGTGGCATGTCCATAATGGCTTGTACCTTTGCTGGATCTACTTCGATACCTTTAGCTGAGACTATATAGCCTAGTAACTTGCCTGATGTAACCCCGAAGACACACTTCTTAGGGTTGAGTTGGACTTGGAATTTCTCCAATCGATCAAATATCTTTGTTAGGATGCTGAGATGTTCTGCTCTGGTAAAGGATTTAGCTAGTAAATCATCCACATAGTCTTCGATAAATGTGTGCATCATGTCATGGAATATTGTTGACATCGCTCTTTGATAAGTGGCCCCTACATTCTTTAAGCCAAAAGGCATAACATTCCAACAGTACATTCCCCAAGGATAGGTGAACGTAGTTTTATCTTGATCTTCTGGGTCTATTTTGATTTGATTATAGCCTAAGAAACCGTCCATTAGTGAGGGCATTGCATGACCCGCTGTGAGATCTACAATTATGTCGATACTGGGCAGAGGAAATTCATCTTTTGGACAAGCTTTGTTGACATCTCTGAAGTTAGTGCATATTCTGATACTACCATCTGGTTTTGATACTAGAACGATGTTGGAAATCCATTTTGCATAATCAATGGGTCAGATAAATCCAACATCTAATAATTTCTTTAGTTCAGTTTTGACCATGAGTGCCACCTGCAGATTCATCTTTTGTAGCTTTTGCTTGACTAGTTTAACTCCTGAAGAGATGGATAAATGATGCATGATTAAGTGTGGATCCACTCCAGGCATATCAGCATATGACCAAGCAAAGTTAATTTGTTGTTCTTTAAAGAAAATGATGAATGCAGATCTTTCTTCCTTTGTTAGAGATTCTGCAAGGTGTAGGTTTCTGACTACTTCTATGGTACCAATGTTGATTGATTGAGTGGGCTCAATCAATATGGGTGATCGCTCATGAAAGTGCTCAGGAAGAGTGTCAAGTCTCCCATCGTTAGGTGCCTTAAAAAGGTTTTCACCCTCCGATGCGTCCTTTATTTTTACTTTTTTGTGATCTAGAGCTGCCATTGACTGGTTTTCAGCATCAGATCCTTTATTTGGTTTATTTTTGTGACTAAGAGACTTGGCACTCCCTGGTTTGCAGACATCGTTACTTTGTTCACAGGTAGAGTCTATTTCCGGATTTATGGTACATAGGTAATGGATAATAGATTCATCATCTAGGAAAATTGGTATATCATGGATTGCAAGTTCATCCCAGTCGATGAGGTCAGGAAAGACAAGCGGTAAGGAATCGTTAGGTGGATCAAGTTCAGCTACTGTAAGTGTCAGGGCAGAGTGTTCATCATGATTGTTCTTGGTTTTAAAGAAGTTTAGGATTTCATGAAGGTCTTCGATGGTATTATCTTTCGCATAGACTTGTTCATAATGTTTTTGTTCACTTTCCTTGGCGTCATAGATATTCTGCGGTCCAAATTTAGGAGGTCTATCTTCTGCGTTATGTTCTTCTTGAGAAAGGGATATGGAATCAGTATCATCAGGGATATCTACAGTAGCATTGGAGTAGGTACCCCATTCATATTCATTGGAATCAGTCTCTGAGGCACCCTCCCAGATTCTATCAGTGCTGAAAACTGGTATGTTGTATGGTGAAAACAAATTTTTGATAATGGATACCATTTTGATAGTTTTTGTTGATTTTGTGTCAGATCCTTCTTCTATTTTCTGTATTTGTTCATAGACTATGCTTCCTCAGGGAGGAATAATGGTATCTGGAGATGGTATTATTTGTTCTTGAGATATTGGTGTTTGAATATGAGCTACTACTGCTGATATGGCCCTTTTGTGTTTTAGAAGCTTTTCCTGATGTAACTTCTGATCTTGACGTTCCCGTGCCTTGCAGATTGTTTTTGTTGATTGAAAGAGTGCTTCCTATCAGGATTCTTCTTTGTACTTCTTCTTTACTTTCTATTGAGGTTTTTTAGTTAGGTGGGGTGGCCTTTTTAATAGGAAAGTGAGCTCACAACCTAATCCTGCTTTGTTTCCATTGGACTACGAAGGAAGATCTATAGGTTCAGTGACTCCTTTACGTTTCCCAATAGGTCCTTTACCGTCATATCCCATTCACTGCATGATTAAGTATCCTTTTCCATATAGGTGTGTTGGTAGAACAATGTCTAGAGCAGCTGCTCTATTACCTTCTTCCTCATCTTTGTATAACCAGCTAAGAATATCCTTGTCTTCTGATTCATGTGCTAGAGTGCCCAATTGGATGAAGGTACCATCAAATTTGGTGATGGGCTGAGTGACCAGATGTGTTGATGTAGTAGGCAATCCATGAGATCTAGGTGATGTTGGCAATTCGGCCAAACATAAAGGCTCCAAAGAGTATTCTCCCATACCTTGGTCTTTGATTTGCATTTTTTGTTTGAAGTCTTCAAGTAAGGAGTTGGACTTTGCTGTTTGTAGATTTGATGTTAAAGATCGTTGTTTCTCTCTATTATGAGGAACCAAACTGTCTTGGGCTGCCCCCATTGCATTGCAATGTTGAAATGGATTGTGATCAGCAGATATGGAAACTTCTTGTCCATCATAAGGAAATTTGACACACTGGTGATACGTAGAAGGTACTGCTTGCATCTCATGTATCCAGGGTCGCCCTAACAAAATATTGTAGGTGAGATCTATGTCTCAGACTTGACATATAATATCTTTTTGCACTGGTCCTACCTGAATGGGTAATATCACAGTTCCTTTAGAGGACCTTTCCTCATCATCATATGCCTTTATGGTAATCTTTTTGTAGGGATCAATAGATTCTTCTGAGAAGCCTAATGCATGGATAAGCTTTAAAGTACATATATTAAGTCCGGCTCCTCCATCTATTAATACTCTTTTTACTCGGTGTTTGCAAACAATGACTTCGATATGGAGAGGAGTATTATGCGGATGACTCAAGGAAGCGTCGTCATGCTCTGAGAAGGTGAGGTTATGGGGTCTTGTTATATGGGTGACCATGGCTTGAAATCTGTCTATATCCAAATTTTGAGGTACATTGGTTTCCAATAGCACTTGTTCCAATATGTCTTTGTGGTTGTGGGTTCGAGCCCCACGGTGGGCACCAGAAATGTATGCAGGAAAAGTGGGTCGATAGAACTCAATATGTGAAAAATGGAGCTCTATGGAGCCTTGCTCACACACACATAGGACTTCTTGGTGCAAGCTATGGAGTAATGAAGTGTCACTCAGCTTCCCAAGGTTGGTCCCATGGTTCTCTATCTTACACGGTTCCTCAAACCAATGTTTTTGCTCTCAGATCACTGAGCAAAATGGTTTAGGGATGGCAAATGCAAGAACGAGGGATGATTTGATAGATTTTAGAATGAAATGCATCCTAAGCTATGCATGATCTTAGAAATGCAATAAACTAGATTATAAGATGACAAGGTTAGTATGAGTACTATCCTAACATGATATATTTAGTCTATGATTGAGTTAAATGATAAAGAAAATATTCTAAACATGCATATTTAGACTAATTCCTAATTTAAAAGAGGCTAAAATGATGAGCATAAAAATGATATATGAAAGCTTGAATGTATTTGAGCATAAGTATGATACTACAAACTTGGAGGATGATTTTAAAATGGAGGAATGAGAGCTCTATTTATAGCAAAAACAGGGCAATGGATGGTCAGGATTGAAAGAGTTGATCAAGGGTTGAGTTTGAAAGTTGGGGATCCATGTTTACAATTTGCACCAATGAAATGGTGACAAGTGTCAACATAGGGTTGGTTTGAGAAAAGGGGTTGGAGGCATTAAATGCCTGAGAAGACCTTATGGTTATCTAGAGGGTAAGGGTCAAGCCTAAGTTAAGATTACCCATTGGATTAAGAGTTAATCCAAGGATAAACCCTTGTGCAAATGATTAAGAGATAATCATGGTCAAAGCATTAAAGGCTTGATGAGACCCTTGGGTTGGATGAAGGTTGAGTTAAAAGAAATTATTTAACCATGTAAGAGGGTTTGAGTTAACCATTAATGGTTATGAAGACTTTGGGGAATTAAGTGGTTGAAGACTTGAAGCCTTTAATGGTTATCAAAGACTTTGAGGATTTGAGAAGTGACTTCCCCTTTCTTAGGGATGTGACAAAGTTTAGAAGATGGGTTAGGCTAATTAGAAGCAATTAGTAGAGTCTAGAAGGGATTAGAAAGGGGTTTAGGAAGGCAAGTGGGAGATGTAGGATTTTGCATGTGGATGGAGGGATAATAGGATTTAATTGAAATAAAGTTAATTTAATTCAATTTGGTTGCAATTTGGAGAAATTAAATAAATTAGATTTATTCAATTTAGGATAACTATTTAATTAAATTTGAATTTAATTAAAAGTGGATAGGGGGAATTTAATTGAATAAAATGATTTAATTATTAAATGGGTATAGTGAATTTAATTTAAATAAATTGAATAATTTACTTAATTAAATAGAGGAATGTGGATAATTTAATTAAATTGGATTTAATTAAATAGAGAAATCAACATAAAATATTCATTTAGGAATATGATCATTTTTATACATCTACAAGGATCAACAAGTATGTTTTTTGATTTGAAATTGTAAAACTTTTGCCCCCAGTTATTTTGATATTAGGGGAGATCAACTCTTGTTCTTTTTCTTTCATAGGATTTTTATCCTTGACCTCAGAGTCCAATAGCTTTTGATTTTCATTTGGACTAAAGGACTTTTCTTTATTTTTGACTTTTAGATTTTTCTTTTCAAATCTTGATATATGATCCCCAATTAGTAAGGGCTTTTGTAATTCTTGTTGATCCAAGTCTGGGAGTGGAGTGGATATGGAATGAGTGGATGATATGGTAAGGCTATGTGATTTCTCAAGAGGGTTGGCAATACACTCAATGGATTCTTTGTTGGAACTACTCTTAGGACTATTGATATCAAGAGCTGCTTGCACCACTAGAGGAGATTTGCATTCAGACTTAGTAGCCACAACACTACATGGTTCACACCCAATTCCATGGCATTGCAAATTGTTTATAGATTTTTCTTGTCGACTGAATGTCTTAGGAGATAGTGGGAGTTGATCAACATGAAAGATATACTCACCACATCCCATGTCTTTAATCTTGAACTTTTCTTTGATCTCTGCTTGCTTTGATGTAGAAGCTTTCAAGGATTCTGGATCCTTGTATGATGAAGATGGGATAGCCTCTCGATTGACTAGTATTGTTATTTCTAATCGAGGTTGTAGATTGTTGCAATATATGGATGGATTTGGATCACCATTAACTGTTATTTCAACTCCATTGTGAGGAAATTTAATGCATTGGTGATATGTAGACAGGACTGCCCTCATTTCATGAATCCAAGGATGTCCTAGCAATATGTTGTATGTGAGATCAAGATCAAGTACTTGACAAACCACATCCTTTGTAATTGGCCCAACTCTGAGAGGTAAGGTGACTGTACCCTTGGATGAACGCTCTTCATCATCATATGCTTTGATAGTAATTTTGTTTGTAGAATTCACAGCTTTGTCAGAATATCCCAATTGTTTAATAGTGCTCAATGTACAAATGTTTAGACCCGCTCCTCCATCTATCAGGACTCGTTTGATTCTATGTTTGTGTATGAAGGCTTCAATGTGTAATGGTGCATTATGTGGCTGACTTACGGAGGTGTCATCGGCTTTTGTGAATGTAAGGGAGTGTGGAATGGAAAGGTATCCCACCATGGCTTGAAACTGGTCCACGTTTAGATCAGTAGGGACAGAAGTGTCTCTCAAAGATTTTGTCAAGATTGGATTTATGTGCGGGGGATATGCATAGGAGCTCAAGAATGGAGATGAGTGCGGGTGTCTTTCCTAATTGTTCTACAAGGTCATACTCAGGCTTGGTTGATGAGGACGTGGCATTTTTAGTTGAAGCACCTTGCAAAGTGAATTTACCTCGACAGGTTGTAACATGACATTTAGAGGTAAGTTCAGAAGAAGATCCAATGCCTTTTAGGACAATCTTGGGTCTCTGGGTAGAATTCTCAGGGGTTTTGTCCTTGATGATAATAGTAGAGACATAATTGTCCATCAAAATGTGATTGATAGTTGAATCATAGTTATAAGATGCTCTGGTATAATTGGCTTGGTCATCTATGGCTTTAGCTTTTCCTTTGTCATGTTTTGGGAATGGTTCCTTAAACATCTCATGTTCTTGATTGGATGAGTGTCCTTCAATCTCAATGTCACCTCTATCAATGAGATCTTGTATGATGTTCTTCAGTCGATGGCAATTTCCTATCTTATGACCCTTGCTCTTATGAAATTCACAATATTCATCATCATTCCACCAATTTGGTTTAACCTTTGGTTCATATGGAGGAAAATCTGGAATAGTGATTACCTTGTTTGCCACTAGCTTTTTGAAAACTAACTCAAGTGGTTCTCCCAATGGAGTGTACTTCCTTCGTGATTTAGAAGTTGTTTGAGTATTCACCTGATTTGATCCAGAAAAAATGAATTTGGGTCGCACTGTATTGGCATCAACAACACCATCATTGACTGTGTTCTTGATTTTATTCCAAAATCTTGGCTTGTCTTTTCCTTTAAAGTCATCTTTGTTTTCCTTGAATATCTTAATGACTCCTTGTTTAGTTAGGACCTTCTCTATTGCTAAGCCTTTTTCAATGATGTCCTTGAAGGTGGACAAATAAGCTTTCCTTAAGTCATAACCAATCTCTTTGTTAACATTTTGGGTGAACATTTCTACCATTTGTTTTTGTGGAATTTCACAAGAGCATCTGCTGGCTAGATTCCTCCATCTTTGTAAAAATGATGCAAAAGACTCTCCCTCTTTTTGCTTGGTGTTGCACAAAGTAGTGACTGATATGTCTGTCTCTATATTGTAGGAGAAATGTTGAATAAATGCCTCTACTAAGTCACCCCATCACTTAATTCCAGGTGGAAGTTGGGAGAACCATTCCATAGCTTGATCGCCTAGGCTTTGTGGGAATAATCTCATCAAATATGTCTCTTCTGCTGCTACCTCAATGCAAGTTGTGAAAAACTGTCTTATGTGTGCCTTAGGATCCCCTTTTCCTCTATACTTATCAAACTTAGGTGTCACAAAGTGTGTAGGAAATGGAGGCATTGGAATGCTCTTGTCAAATGGATAGGGACATATGTCTCTTAGTGTGTATGTTGGCTTCAGTGTATTTATGTCCTCCATTTTCTTTTGTAAGTCCCTGATTTGTTGCTCCAAATTGTTCTTCGATGGAGATCGACTTCTTGGACCATACCCCATGCTTGAGGCACCAATTGGAGGAGAATCATGTTGCATATATGGATGATATTGATCATACACATGCTCATATGGAGGAGGTCTATAGTGATGCTGCGTATAAGGACCACTTGGTATAGAGTCATGTTGAGGAATGAAATATCTGCTTTGTCCATGTATACCATACTCTATAGGCATTTCATGAGTTTGTTCTAGTGTGTTGCCCCCAAATTTGACGCAGGGTTTCCTTGTGTCCAAATTTTGAGCATGCCTTTGAATATCCAATTGATTTGGTGGTTGATCCTTAGCATTGATATGTGATTGAGGATATTTCTCTGCATAAGACTTCCATAATGATCTACGAAGGTGAGTATCATATGCTTGACCATGTGTATGTGGGACCTCTGGTTTTTGAAACAAAGATGATGGTGATTTAGGCACAAGATGTGGTCTTCTATTGCCTCCACTATTAGGCCTCCTTTGATCCATGTTGGAGTGAGGTTGTTGCAAGTTCAATTTTCCATTATTTGAGACACGTCAAAATCATGAGGTATCTTTGCTCCACTTTGTGCCATCATTTGTAAAAAGTATTGTCTATCCCTCCTCATTATTTCCTCAACAAATCGATTGAAATGGGGATCCATAATGAATTCTTCCATATCTGCTAAATGTACTGAAAAGTTGTCCATATCATCATTGTGTGTATCATTGTTGTTTGTAGTGTCCATGTTCTCAACATTTGGAATGTTTCTATAGGCATCCATGTCAGGTAATGTAGTATGATCAGAATTGAAAAAGATATCATTGTCATACTCATAAGAACTCATGTTTGCGGACTCTTGAGCCTCTTTAGTTTCTCTCCTAGATTTTTGAAGACGGGTTTCAACCATGAACTAGGTATTGACTAAGATGTGTGAGACTAGATGAAAATGGAAAAAGTATGGAAGACCAAGAGTTGGATGGATTGTAAATGAATCCAAGGTGTACTTGCAATGTCCAAAGTGTAAGACCAAGTATGTATGTAGTAGAGTAGGTGTGACTTCCAAAGAGAGGATATATTCTCTTGATGAGGTAAGTTGACCTTGACTCTAAGTAAGACCAAATGAGACCCAAAGGTGATAGACCTTGATGAGGGACCACTTAGCAAAATGTTGTTGTATGTAGTGTGTTGACAAAGTATGATGAGGACAAGCAAGTGACCTTTTGACTCAAGTTTAGACAAATGTGAATTTAATGCAAGATGTAAAGCAATGATGGACTTTGTGAGACCCAAAGACAAGTTGAATGCTAGACGAAAACCTGGAGAAACAACCTAGGAAGCTCAAAAATTCCAAAACTAATTGATCTTGTTTGTTGGACTGTAAAATTTTTCCAATTTGTGAAGTTGTTGGTTGTGACCAAATCCGAATGTTTGACTATTTTTCGTGACAAGAGGACACAATGTTGATGAGGACTCAATGTTTGCAAGTGTTTAGACTCAAAATGACTCCAAGAAAAGTGTGTTGTTTGATGTAAAAATGTTTTCCATACACTTGAAGACACAAAAGACACAATGTTTTGCTGTTTGGTCTTGAATGTTTTGAATGTTTAAAATAAGTCAAGCACAATTCTTATGGCTGGCCAAGACAATAGTTGTTGATCCCACATGAGGTTTTACCCCTGAGGCTACGCTATTCAGAGTGGATACTTAGATGCTTGACCTCACTGGCTCCACCCTTGGCACTCACTTCTTGGGTTAGCCAAGCATCCACTTATTCCTCCATCTCCACGTCCTAATCCAACATATCCACTCCAAGATCGCATTTCTTTTGATGATCCCATTATTTCTCCTATTCCATCTCTTGAAGATCCTGTCATTGAACCATGTCCACTACATAATCCTAGTCCCCCTCATGATCCTAATCCCTCTCATGATTCTAACATGTCAGTGCAAGATGTTCATGAACCCTCAACATGCATAATGGGTTCTTCCACTTTGGTGAAATCCGATTCACTTCAAGATCTCATTATTTCTCTCATATCATATCCACCTCATAATGGACTTGCGTCTTCTTCCGAAAGAAAAGAGTATCCTACAAGTCAAGATATTCATAAAGGCAAAGGAGTAGATCTCCATAAGAAATAATCTCTCCATATCAAAGAAGATCTTAAGGGTCATGTCTACACAACTCACTCTCAAGACATTGGTATCCCTACTAAATCCAACATCCCTTCAAAATCCAAACATATCCCTTCCCCTTCATACCTTCCATCCATCTTAGGTCCTTATATCCCTTCGTCCTCTATGCAAGGTCAACAAAGGCACACATCCTTGAGTAAATTTCATCAATCCAACAGAACTCCATTTCATTCATATCCATCCATGCATTCCTTTCCCCCTCCAAGAAATTTGGATGCCAAGTATAAGCATCATAAGTCTAGCAATCCACATGTATTCAAGGATCAACATGTCCAATATAATCGACATGTCAAAACAAAGAATAATATGATCTATAAAGAAAAAGAAATATCCAAAAGGCCACAAAGGCCCACTGAGAAAAATAAAGCAAAGTCAAAATATATATGGGTTCCTAAATCCCTTGTGCAAGCAATGCACTCCAAGGAACCACAAAAGCATGAAAAGTCAACAACCATGTGGATCCCTAAGCAGCTTCTTGAAGCACAAAAAGAAAAATCCAACTTGGCATCCAAAATTGCTATTCCTCCATCCAAAACTCTCCAATTTGTTCCTCCATCACCTTCTTCATCCGTTTTGGGCCCTTATGTCCCAAAATCCATAGCATTTCCTTCGTCAAAATCTCAATATCCAAAATACGTCTTTCCTCCATCAGTCCATCACCCCTCAAGGTGTGTGCCAATGTCGATCTTGCCAACATTTCCATCCACTCAAGGCCAATTCTTCCAATACCCTATCCATTATCCAATGCATATTTTCCATCCTTCGATCCCTTTGATCCCATCCTTTGCATAAATCCTTGCCTTAGTTTCATCTCATTTTTCCATGTCCTTATCCTACCAACGTCTTTGAGCATACTTTTAAAGGTCATGGTCCATTTTTTTTCAAGGCTACTATCCACACAAAAAAGATGCTTGAGTCCTTTTTCCATCCCCTATCATGTGTCCATCTTCTCTTGAAAAAGTCAAAATACAAAAAAATTCAAAAAAAAATGAAAAATAAAAAGTGAAGACAAAAGAAAAAAAAGTAAAGAAAAATGATTCGTCCACTAGTGAAAACCTGGCAAACAGGCGCCTTGGGCAAGTACCATGATGAAAACCTAGCAAACAGGCATCATGCGTAATCTATGAACTTCTTGCACACCACACTTGGGGGCAGGTTTCCTCCATCATATCCTTTTGTCCTTCATTGTTCCATTATCCTATCGAACCCCTGTCATTACCCTCCATTATCCTATTGTCCTTCATGTACATATCCCCTTTTCCACCTTTGATCTTGACAAGGCTGAGGATCGTCATGAGCATCATGCATCTTGTTTGCAGCTTTTAGTCCATCATAGCTTTTAGTCTTTATCCATTTGCTTATTACAACCTTTCATCCATATTCCCTAGCTTATTGCAACTTTCTGCCACCATCCTGTATCCTATCCCAACCTTCAGTCCATGTCCCTTATCCATTCTTGGTCTTGCTATCCATACACCCTTTTTCATTCCTTGATCTTGATCTGACATAAGGACGCAAAATTTAAAACATGGTTTCAAAAACCTCTTGACATGTCCCTCATGCCATCTTCCTACTTTACATTGTCATCTCCAGTCTCTTGTCCCATCACACAATAGCTCTTGGAAATTGCATCTGCGTTGTCTCCATAATAAAAGGCCTTTGTCTTCCCTCTATCCACCATCATTGTAGCAAGCCTATTTATTCACCTGTCATATTCCTTGCCTTGCTAGACACTGGGGGCAAAATTTGAAAAAAGTCATAAAAATTGAAAAACGTCCTGAAAAAAGTCCTAAAAATCAAATAATGTCCTGAAAAAAGTCAGAAAAATCAAATAATGTCCTGAAAAAAGTCATAAAAATCAAATAATGTCCTGAAAAAAATTCTAAAAAATTGAAAAATGTCCTGAAATAATCCAAAAAAATTGAAAAATGTCCTGAAATAATCCAAAAAAAATTGAAAAATGTCTTGAAAAAAATCTCTAAAAATCATATAAAGTCCTGAAAAAATGAACACAAATAAAAAAAATTATAAAACTCACAAAATCATGCGTTTTTGCAATAAAGTATCCCCTTTATGCATCGACAGATCACTGAGCATTCATCCAACGACACTCGCAATCCATTTCAACACTGCACTTTAATGAAATCATGCGTAAACAGATGAACTTTTTCAATCAAAACCAGACATTCAAACTGATCACAATTGTCATATCAATTGAATATCAGTCTCAAAATCACTTGTCCTTGTTACTATCATGGGTCTTATACAGGGTGTGGTATACTCGAAACCAGACTGTGTCCTGTCTTAGACGGGGTACCGCATTTCCTGAAACCAGACAGCATGATCGTCCTATCAACACTTTCAACTTTTGACAATGAAGATCAAGATGTTTGTCTGATTTGTTTGAATTTGTGTTTCTTATCTTTTTATTGATTTATCTTTGGCTTCGATCATGTTCCTATGTTGCTCGATGATGTCACTGAGTGATTTAGAGTGACCAGGATGGCTCATGGTCTCTTTCTTTTTTGATTGTGATTGTTGCTTGTCTATGCTGTGTCTGTCTTTTGCAAAAAGGGTTGCATTTCAGCTTTGGCCTTCAATGCCATGATGCTACGCATCTATTTTGCTACATAAAAATAAAGGTTCTCACCTACAAAGTGCATTACTGAAAGCAAGTTTTTCATCATCTCTAATTGTCCTCTATCTCATGTTCTTCTTACTAACACTTCTTCCATCCAGTCGGATAGTCAGTTCAGTCTAGTGCTCCGATTTCCAAAAATGCATGTTGCATCCTGCATCCATTTGGTTAGTACATTTGCATTCCATCAAGCATCACATCAAGCATTTTATCCATTTCATATCCTACATGCATCAAAAATACATAAAAATTCATCCATAAATGTTCATAAACAAGTACATAAATCATCCATCCATGAAAAATAATACAAATCATAACATATTGCATCCCATCATATTGATGCCTATCATATCACATATCATAATAATATCGGAGTACAAAATCGAATTGTCTGTCCTAAGTATGGCCCACAGGCTGACTACAAAATATCAAGCTACATATGTCCACTGTCTGTCATACGGAGTACGTGCCTCTATCACTAGGTACTCCCTCTGTCCTCCTCATCCTTGCCATGTCTCGCAGATGATGTCCCTCCTGGTCCTGGCTATGGTGGTCTCATCGGTCCACTCACCCCCATGCTGCTCAATGACCTCCGAGAGCGTGACCTGCTCTCTGTCCTCGATCATGCCCAATATGAAGGTGCTCTCTGCTCTGGTGGAACTACACTCTCATATAGTGTCCTCCAATACAGTCTCTCCTCGCCGGTCTCTACCAGCATCTGCGCCATCTCCCGTGCACTGGCATCCCTAATCGACCCAATGAACTCAGTGACTCTCTGTCCCTCTCGCTGTGCCTGAGCTATGGCTGTATCTTGAGCCTCTGTGAGTCTGGCTATCTCCAATCTGAACTTCTCATGCTGTCTCTCCAATGTTGCAATATAATCCTACTGACTCGCTATGGTAGCCCTGCACATATCCATCTCCTCTATCCTAGCTGTCCCCGGCTCTATGGGAATATCCTGCAATGTCTCCTGATCCACTGAGTCTGGCTCATCATCCTCCTCACCACCATCATCTCCATCATCTCCATCCCCGTCATCCTCATCACCCTCGTCATCATCATCCTCCCCACCATCATCTCCCCTGTCTCCGTCATCCTCCTCATCCTCGTCATCCTCCTCATCCTCATCATCTCCCTCCTCTCCTGCGAGTGGGAAGTCCTCCTGTCTCCTAGGTACTGGAATGTCAGGATCCGTCAAAGGCACTGGTCGTCGTCATGTAAACCATGTCTCATACTCCTCTGTAGTCCCAGCATCTACCACATCTGACATCCAATCCCACTATCTCTACTATAACTGTGCAAAGTCGGCATATGCTATGTGTGGCTGAATCATACTCCCCCACTGACTCGTCTCTCGGTGAGATCGGGCAAAGCATGCAGTCCTCCTAGGTACATCCTGTGTCTCTCCAAACTGTCATCTAACCCTCTCTGGTAGGTACAACTCAATCACTCTCTGGCGATTTACTGGTTGCCCAATCAGGTACCTCTCCTGTCTGTAGTATGGTAACTCATCATGATCATCTGACCATCTGGGGCAATCTCGATATGGCCTCCATATGAACTCTCCCAGTCTGTCTAGCTCATGTCGCCAGTATAGTATGTATCCAAACGGACCCTGTCTCAGTGCTCCACCGTAGCTATACACATATGGTCGGTGTGGTACAACCTATCTCTCTGTAATTGATCGACATATGGCTATGTGCTCAAATGCCCATACTTGAAGCAATGTGACTCCACAGCTCAGAGTTTGAACTCTCTGGTACGCTATCTGATGCAACTGAAAATAGAGCATCGCCAGTACACATGGTCCCCACGCGTACACCGTGCCCTCTGTCACCATCCTCTCTAGCACTCTTCCCCATCCAATAGGGAATCCATGTCCTCGTCTATCACCTGCTAGAAGACATGCTATCACAACTGCTATCACCACATATCGTCGGTCATACTCGGAAGCCATGCTCTCCCAGCCGATCTCCCTCTCGACAATGTCTAGATCATCTGTCTCGCACTCAAATAGACTGCACAATGCATCTCTACCTATCATTGGGTCATACTCTATCATCTCCCCATGTATCGAAATGCGGAGGATGCACCATACGTCCTCTAGAGTCACCGTTGCCTCGCCAGTCGCCAAATGGAATGAGGAAGTCTCTGAATGCCATCGCTCTGCCAATGCGGTAAGCAATCCTGTGTTTGCCCTAATCTCGGGCATGTATGTGATGTAATATATCCCCAGTCCTGCTAATGTGTCTCTCTCTGTGCTCCTGAGTCTATGTCGTAGCATGAAACAGTCAGGTCGATTCTCCCGCGTGATCAATGGATACTATCGACTCTGCATCACAATCAGGGCATCTTTTTGTCAGTTTTAGGGTTTGCTCCTACGGATTGCATTTCCTCTTTTTCATGTCCAATCAGGGTGTTTTTCATCTACATTGACCTATCCCACCCTTGTCCCCCCTTTTCAGGTCATTTGCATGCAGTTTTGAGTTAAAATTGAGTCATTTATGCACACTTGCGCCTGTGTCTTGTAACCTGCGCCTGTGTCAGGTGACCTGCGCTTGTGTCTTCCTACACAAGCATAGAACTCCCTACACAAGCGCAGGATTAGACCACACAAGCGCAGAAGTCCTCTTTTGCATCCCCTGTGGGCCCCACAATGTCTCGCAAATGAGTCAAATTCATCAAATTGAAAACATGGGTTTTCAAGATACATACTGTTGCTCCTGTGTCCTTCGGTCATCTGAATGTGTGTACATGTTCCCCAAGGTGATCTGCTATTGGAATGTTCGCCATCTGTCTGCACGTGTCCTTGTCCAGAGCAACAAATTCTCCTTTTTAGGTAGTGCAAATGAGCAATTTTCACCCTCTTCATCTCATTTATAGCTCTTTGTCATTGCATAGATGGACGTGCGTCCTCTCCATCTTATGTTGGTCGCGGTCTTGTGCACCTTAAATTGCTTGTCTTTCACACATCCGATCTTTGATTGTCAGTCTATTTGATCCTGTCATTTTTATCGATCAATTGGCCTCTTTTCCGCATGTTTCCGGCCAATTCCTCAATGGGGCATGCATATGTCATTGTTATTGTCTGGGGAATTTTCATTATTGTTCTTTGAAGCAATGCTTAAAATCGCATTGTCTCAAAGAGGGGCAAAATGTAGACACCCAAAAATGGTCAACGCTTGCGAAGTCATACTTTAACAATTGCGCATTGCCTCATTTTAGGTTTTTGCGTTGCATTAACATTTTTCCTATGTCATGCACTTGATCTTTATTATTTGCGAACATCGAGTCATTCCTCTACATTCTTCATTCGTCTCGCCTTCAAATTTGGTCTTGTCGACAACATTATCCAATCATGATTTTGATCGATTTTATCCTGTTGCATCAATGAGCATATTCATTTGTCATCATTTTGGACATCATCAATCCTAATTAGGGTTTTGTCCTCCTGTCAATCTTGCGATCGATTTGTCATCAATCGTTGCTCTCTTATCAATCTTATCAATCGTATCATCAATCTTATCACTTTGGACATCGTCAATCCTAATTAGGGTTTTGTCCTCTTTTCAATCTTGTCATCATGCGATTGATTTGTCATCGATCGTTGTCATTGTTCGATCTTGTCATTTTGCGATCGATTTGTCATCGATCGTGGTCATTATCAATCTTGTCATCTTGCAATCCATTTATCATCGATCCTCATCCTCTTGTCAATTTTGTCATTTTGCGATTATCTCACTATCGATCATTGTCTGTCTCAATTATGTCAATTTGGATCAATTTGTCATTGTTCCTCGTCAATTGGCACATTTCTCAATCAAATCATTTTGTCGCATTGTTCATTTATCAATTCAAAATCATGACATTAATTATCTTCAATCAAGACCTAATTGTCATTTTTGCACTTCTAATTCGTCTTCTAGGGTTTTATGATTTATTCATTTAACCTAATTTGTCATTTCTTCCTCTAGGGTTACTAAATTATTTATTAATCCTAAGTCTTCTCTTTACAATTAAATCTTTATTTAATTGGCTAATTATTCTTCCTCTTGTAAATTAATTAATAAATGACAAATTATTAATTAATTTACCTAATTTCTTCTAGTTCCTAATTTCCTTTTTTTCCTCAATTTTCTAATTTCTTAATTTATCCAATTTCAATTTTCTCCTATTTCTCTCCTAAATTCATGGAAATGACATGTCAATTTGTCATAATTTGTCATAATTGACAATCAATCAATTTTGACATAGAATGTGTCATAATTTGTCATCAATTATCAATCAATCAAATTGTGCATGGAAAGTGCATAATTTGTCATAATTTGTCATATTGATTTGCAATTTCCATTTGAATTGCATCATGCTAATCTTGTCATTTATCCAATTCTTCTATAAATTGGATGATTTTCAATCACAGCTAACCTCGAATCCCTATCAAACTATCGAATTTATGCTTCTAGTACTCTTGAGCTTTTCATCAATATCCATCTTGCTTTCAATTGTATGTGTGCACTTGTAGGTGAGATCCACAAATCCATTTGAAGAGGAAAGAAGAACAATAGAGCCGCATGGAAGAAGCATCCAAATCATCATCTGGTTTGCATGATCTTTGCTTTTGAATGCTTTGTTTTTATGTCTCTATTGAGTGTGCTTAGGATTAGATCATTGCAATGTGTGTTTGTGATTAAGCTAATAATGATTAATATGTCTTTATATATATTGCTTTGATGATTCCTAATTCCGATGCTACAGAATGTATAAGTATATTGAAGGAAATCATAGTGGAGCAAGTGAAAGATTTTAGAAAAACATGGAAGAGGTACACAAACTATATGAAGAAATCAAAAAGAAAGAAGAGTTTGAAGCATTATTAGCCAAAAGATTACCAAGAGGCAAAGGTAAGTATAAGGGAAAGCTACCTTTAAAATGTTTTAACTATGATAGAATAGGACATATGGCTTCTAACTGTCGTGACAAGAAATCTAGTGAAAAGAGAGACTATCGAGATGACAGATAGAAAGACAACCAATACAGAGGACACCGAGACTTCAGAAGGAGAGATAGAAAGACATGCCTAGTAGTTGATGAGGAATCTAACGATGATAAATCTAATGAGACTGAGATAGAGGAAGTTGTTTATGTGGCTATCAAAGATGGATCAGATGAAGAAAGGTATGAGGAAAAAGCCCTAATATCTCATATAAATAAAAATGATTCTTGGATCATAGATAGTGGATTCTCACATCACATGATAGGTGATAAACACAAGTTTGTTAAATTAGAAGATTATGATGGAGGTTATGTAAGATTCGGTAATGATGTACCATGTCCAGTGAGAGGTAAAGGATGCATAACACTTCTTGACAATGCTAAATTTGATGATGTATACTGGGTTGAAGGTTTGAAATATAATTTGTTGAGTGTAGCACAGCTAAACAATACAGGATACCAAATAGAATTTCAGAAGGGATGTGTCAAAGTTCATGACAAACATGGAAAGGTGGCTACTATCGGGACACAAACAAAAGGTAATACATTTCATCTTGACTCAACTTAGAACAATTGTCTTTATGCTAAAATAGAAGATACCTGGTTATGGCATAAAAGGTTTTGTCATATAAATTTTGATAACCTGATCAAAATAAGCAAGAAGCATTGAGTAAGAGGTCTACCGAGCTTGAAAAAACCTGTGAATGCAATATGCCGAGGATGCCAGATGGGTAAGATGACAAGGTCAAGTTTTACAAGTAAGTCCTACACTTCTAAAGGAATTTTAGATCTTGTACACACTGATCTTTGTGGTCCTATGAAAGTTCAAAGTTATTATGGAGATAGATACTTCATACTATTTGTGGATGATTACTCAAGAATGATGTCAATTATGTTTTTAAAATAAAAATCAGAATCCTTTCAAATGTTCAAATGGTATGAGGCTAGAGTTGAAAAAGAAACAGGAAGATAGTTGAAATGTCTAAGATCTAATAGAGGAGGAGAATTCACTTCTGATGAATTTAACCTATTTTGCAATAATCATGGTATAAAGAGACAAGTGTCTGCACCGAGAACACCTCAGCAAAATGGGATAGCTTAAAGAAGAAACAAATCAATTGTAGATTGTGCCAAAACCCTGATGATAGAAAAGAGGGTACCTCAAACATTTTGGAGAGAAGCAATAAGCATAGCAGTTTACACCCTAAACCGAGTACAACTGAAGAAAGGAACTTTGAAGACACCGTATGAAATCTGGTATGATAAGAAACCTAATGTAAGTTATTTTAAAATATTTGGGAGTAGATGTTATGTTCACAAAGATGACAGAAATGGAAAGTTTGATCAGAAAAGTGAAGAAGGAACATTTCTTGGTTATTCTTCTAGAAGCAAAGCATTTAAATGTCTGATCAAATCATGTAACAAAATAGTAGAAAGTGCAAATGTGAAAATTGATGAATTTGCAAAAAGAAATGAAGAAGGAAATTCCAAAGAACCAAAAGATTATGAAGAATTTGTTTATGTTCAACCGAGAAATCCTACCGACAAAGTTGATGAAGAAAATGAAGAGAATACTCAGTTACCGAGTGATGAAGAAGATCATACAGAGCCTATCGAGCCTGTATTAGCCAAGTATGTAAGAAGAAATCATGCATCAAGTCAAATTATAGGAGATAAGGATGATCCAGTAATGACAAGGAACAAAGTGAGACAAAACACATGTCTGATATCTGAATTTGAACCAAGGTTAGTAAAAGAGACATTTAGTAATGAAGATTGGATAAATGCTATGACAGAAGAGATTGATCAAATCAAGAAGAATGAAACATGGACACTGGTCCCAAGACCTAAAGAGAAAAATGTAATCGGTACAAAGTGGATTTTCAGAAACAAGCTGAATGAAAAAGGAGAGGTCATTCGGAATAAAGCAAGACTAGTTTGCAAAGGTTATGCTCAAGAAGAAGGAATTGATTATGGTGAGACTTTTGCACCTATGGCAAGGCTTGAAGGAGTAAGAACATTGTTAGCATATGCTACTTACAAAAATTTCAAGGTATATCAAATGGATGTTAAATCTGCATTTTTGAATGGTATACTAGAAGAAGAAGCTTATATTGAACAACCTGAAGGATTTATTGAAGACAAGAACAAAGATCAGGTATGTAAGCTGAACAAAGCATTATATGGTCTAAAGCAAGCACCTAGAGCATGGTATGAAAGATTGCACTCTTATTTGATCAAGATTGGTTTTATAAGGACAAGTGAAAACAACAACATGTATATGAAGAATGATGAGAACAATGGTATACTGCTTTCAACCATATTTGTTGATGACATTATTTTTTGTGGAAATGACTCCTTATACAAGAACTTTGGAAATGAAATGTGCAAAGAATTTGAGATGTCACTAATCGATGAAATAAAGTATTTTATAGGTTTATAGATACTGCAAATGAAAAATGAGATTTTCATTACTCAATCCAAGTATATAAAAGAAATCTTGAAGAAATTTGGAATGAAGGATTCTAAACCTATAAGTACTCCTATGACTACCAACTGTAAACTATCAAAGAAAGATGAATCTGCATCTATTGATGAGACACTTTACCGATCTATGATTGGAAAGTTGCAATATGTAGTTCATAGCAAGCCGGATATAGCACATGTAGTAGGTATAGTTGCAAGATTTTTTGCAAATCCCAAGGAAACACATATGACAGCAATCAAGAGAATTTTTAGATGCTTGAGAGGCACTGAAGATTATGGCTTAGTATATCAGAAAGGGAATGTTTTTGATCTAAAAGTCTATACTGATGTTGACTGGGTAGGAAACATTGATGATAGGAAAAGCACAAGCAGTGGAGCTTTCTTTTTGGGAGATAGACTAGTAAGTTGGCTTAGCAAGAAATAAGGCTGCATTTCACAGTCAACAGCTGAAGCTGAATATGTCGCAGCAGCATTGAATTGTACCAATATAGCATGGATCAAAAAACTGTTGGAAGGTATGAATGAGAAAGTTACCGAGCCAGTAACTATATTCTGTGATAATACGAGTGCCATTAACATTTGAAAGAATCTAGTAATGCACTCTAAGACAAAGCATATCTCTATAAAGTATCATTATCTCAGAGAAGAAGTTCAAGAGAAGAAAGTTATGTTGGAATATGTTAGCACAAAGGAACAAATAGCAGATATTTTCATGAAGCCACTACCAAGGGACACTTTTGAGTATCTCAGAAGTCAGTTAGGGGTCTTGCCCCTATCTAGTACTCATTGACAGAGTTCGGTGAAAGCATCAATTCTGTGACTCAACAGGATAACTATTTATGAGTTGATGCTGCCTTACACTTTAGGAGGTTGCCTAAAGTTGTACAAGAAAAGTGATTGAAGACAAAGCTACTCTGACTGAGAATGAAACTGCAAGGGAATTACTTCACAAAGGAAGAAATCATGAATTAGTTTTCTTTTTGGCATTGTTGTCAAAGGGGGAGAAGACTAAATGGAGAAGACTAATGACTGGGGGAGAATTCCAGAAAATTTTAGAGCATAGAACACAGAGCAATGAACACCAAGCATATGTACATCAATTTGAATTTGAATCAATTGAAACAAATCATGTTGGTATTACCATCAAAGTTGATTTTGCCATCAATGCCAAAGGAGGAGATTGTTAGCATTTTTCACAAAGGGAGATTGTTGGCATTTCTATAAGGATATTGAGAAGGTTGTTGGAGATCATTGATATAACTAAAGAAGGATGATTTCTATCTTAATAATATTATTTTGTCATTGATGTCAAGCAATTGATTTTTTGACTTAGTATGATGTTGCCATATCTTGAGAAGTGTGTTTTGATGAAAATTAAGAGGTCGGTAAGTGACACAGAAAGAATGTGATAATGAAGGGGAATAATAAGTTATTCAATGGGCAACTATTATCGAGTTAGACAATGATGAAATCATGTTTTTTTGATTGTTTTGATATCCTACATATGTTGTTGATTATAAGTTTCATACTGTACTATGTCACCAAGTAGAGAACCTAGTCGGTAAGCCCTAAGGTACCTAGTCGGTAAATCCTAAGGTTATCGATATCGGTTAAAGAAGGTAGAATGTTAACCGAGTAAAGTTCAGTATATACCAAGTGCCAACCGAGCAGTAACAGAATGCATTGGATGAATAAAAGCATTATTAAATGAAGGATGCCAATGAGCTGGAGATTTGTAAATGATTGGTATGTCATGCATGAAGTTTGTTAAGGATCTATGGCAATGAAAATACAAGAGATAGATCTACAGCGCAGATTGAACCGCAATAACATAGCACAAGTTCCAAGGAAAGAATGCAAGTTCCAAGGCAAGGTAAAACATTTCTCAGCTCAAAGGATACAATGAACCTAGTCAAGTTAGAAGATCTAATGGCTGAGATTGATCATGGGAAATGTGATCAAGGAGATTAAGCAGTTAGAAACTGTTTATAAATAAGAAATTGTTAATGAACAATGTATGCAGGAAAATGTAAGCACATTTATGCTACATAGATATTTGCCAAGCATAAAAGCTTGAAGATCTAATTGAAGAATAGATTGAGAATCCCAGCAAGCCCATCAAGGGAAAAGATAAGTCTTATGACAAGATTGTTTTGAGAAAATAGAATCTGCTTTAGCATTTCAGATGTGAAGTTGCAAATATAGTTTATTACTATTGTTTATTTTGTAAGTGACAGAAAATCTCTTAACCGAGTGGACTTAATAGTCTTATTTGTAAACCCTCTAGCAAGGTAACATTCTAAATGAGTGTTTGAAATCCTTTGACAAGGTCACTTCTAACAAAGTGCAAGACTCTAACAAGTCTAAGGGAAATCCCTTAACCGAGTCACATCTAGCAATGTGTTTGTAATTTGTAACTGGATTAGCTTTTAACTAAGCATACTCTAGAAGGGTATATTTCTTAGTGGGTCTGAAATCCCATAGTGGTTTTTCCCTATTTGCGTTTCCACATTAAATCTAGTGTTGAATGTGTTATGATGTCTTATGCATTTTTGTTTATGAGTTTGAATGATTTACAGTCATTGTTGCATATCAGTAGAGGTTACCGAGGTTGAATCAGATAAATTTTTTGTATTGTGAATTTTTATGATTCACCCCCCCTCCTCTCATCTTAACTAACAAAACTCACTTTTCACCATCTAAATTTATTGCATTTTTGTTTTTGGATTGATTTTTTTTTTCAGGACTTTATATGCTTTTTATTGATTTTTTCAGGACTTTATATCTCAAGCATAGAATTTCTTGAGATAGATAGAATTGATAGGTTCATCAAACCAATCACCTTTATGGGTAGATAACTTGTATGCTCCTGATCCATATGTTGCTACTATGACGAAAGCTCTTAGCCAATTTGGTTCAAATTTTCCCTTCTTTTCTCGGTCTTGATGATTTCTTGGATTCTCACTTAGAACTATATCTCCCATCTCGAAAATACATGGGTTGACTTTGTGGTTATAGCTTCTTGCCATTCCTTGTTGGTATACCTTCAAATGTTCTATTGCATTTTGGCGACGTTCCTAAATCAGTTCTAGTTCCTGGAGTCAAGAAACTCGTTGTTCTTCTTTGGGTATAAGACCATGCAAGGATACTCGTAGAGAAGGTGTCTCTACTTCTATAGGTAATATAGCTTCTGATCCATAGACCAAACAATATGGAGTTTCCCTGTTGGAGTGCGGATGCTAGTTTGGTATGCCCAAAGAGCGGGATTTAGCTAAATGTGCCAATCTTTTCAAGCTTCATTTACTATTTTCTTCAAGATTTTCAAGATAGTTTTGTTTGATGCCTCAACTTGACCATTACCTTGTGGATAATATGGAGTAGAGAACCTATGTTGGATATGAAATTGTTCACATATCTCTTTCACATCTTGATTTTTGAATGGTCTTCCATTATTAGTGATAATGGTCATAGGAACTCCATAGTGACAGATTATATAATTCAAGATGAATAATGATATTTGTTTTTCTATCACTGTTGTTAAAGGCATTGTTTCAATCCACTTAGTAAAATATTCAGTAGCTATCAGAATGAACTTATGTCCACTAGAAGATGAGGGATTGATCTTTCCTACCAAATCAAGGCCCCACTGTGAAAATGGCCATGATCCCGTCATAGGAAATAACTCTTGTGCTGGTGCATGGATTAGATTTCCTGGATCTGACATTGTTTACATTTTCTAGCATAGGTGAATGAATCTCTTTCCATAGTAGGCCAATAGTAACCCATACGAATAAGTTTCTTAGCCAATGTTAAACCACTTGAGTGTGTACCACAAATACCCACATGAATGTCATTAAGAACTCTCTCATATTTGTCTTTTTCAAGACATCTCAACAAAGTACCATCTAGAACATGCCTATATAGGATATCAACAACAATGGTATAGTGAGAGGACTAACGGATAAAATTTCTTCATTGATTATGAGATAATTCAAGAGGAAGGATATGATCTTTCAAATATTCGTAGGTTTGACTGTATAAGGATTGACTGGTTCCTGATATGGCAAATTCGATAGGTATACTGGGATTGGATGGTAGGGGTTAAGATATCTTCCACAAGAAATTCATAATGCTATTGATTCTCTTTATTTTTCAAGAGAGATTCTATTGTAGCCATTGCATCTGCTGCTTTATTCTCATTTTTGGGAATCTGGGTAAAAGTTATATCTTTAAAATGTCCTTTAAATTTCTCTATCAGCTATTTGTATGGCATAAGATTATCATCCTTTGTTTGATATTCATCATTTATTTGATTTATGACAAGTTGTGAATCACCATAGACATGTAGTTCTTTTGCATTCCATTCAATGGCCATTTTAAGCCCTATAGCCAATACTTCATACTCTGCAGTATTATTGGTGCATGGAAATCACAGTCTATACGATTTTGGAATTGTGTGTCCTTGAGATGTGATGAAAAAGATTCCTGCGCGTGAACCATATTGAGTATAAGAACCATCAAAGTACAATTCCCAAAAATTTGTACTTACTGTCAAGATATCTACATTAAGAAATTTGATGTGCAAAGGCATGTTATTTTGTAAAGGTGCATCAGCCAATTGATCATTGATAAATTGTCCCTTGATAGCTTTCTGGTCAACATATTCTATGTCAAATTCACTCAGATCATAACCCATTTGGCTAGTCTCCCTGCCAATCTTGACTTGCTTAATAGATATTTGAGATGATCTATCTTTGCTATTAGTTTTACAGAGTGAATCAACATATAATGTCGTAGCTTCTGAGTTGCAAAATACAACTGCTAGACACATCTTTTCAATTGAGGAATAATTTAATTCATAGCCAACAAATGTTATGCTAATATAATAAACTGCTCTTTCTTTTCCTTCATCATCGCGTTGAGCTAGGAGAGCGCCTAATGATACACTTGTTGCTGAGACATAGAGTGACAATGGTTTCCCCTTGGTTGGTGATATCAGTACAGGAGGACTCATAAGATATTCTTTTATTTGCAAGAAAGCTTCTTCAAATTTTGTATCCCATTTGAATGGAACATTTTTATGTAAAAGATGGGTAAATGGAAGACATCTATCAGCCAATTAAGAAACAAATCTCCTAATTGATTGCAACCTTCCTTGTAAAGATCACAATTGACTTATGTTCTTAGGTGATTCCATCTCCATGATAGCTTTAACTTTTCCAGGATCTACTTCAATGCCATGAGCTGATATAATGTACCCAAGGAACTTTCCAGAGGTTACCCCAAATGCACATTTCTTTGGATTTAATCTCAATTGATATCTTTCCAACTTGTCAAAAATCTTGCATAAAATGTTCAAATGTTCTTTTCTTGTGTGAGATTTTGCAAGTATGTCATCGACATAGTCTTCCATGAATGTATGCATCATATCATGGAAAATTATTGTCATAGCCCTTTGATAAGTTGCTCCTGCATTCTTAAGCCCAAATGCCATAACATTCTAGCAATATGTTCCCCATGCACAGGTGAAAGTTGTCTTCTCTTGATCTTTAGATGTGATTCTTATTTGATTATATCCTGAGAAGCCATCCATTAATGAAAACATCTCATGTCCTACTGATAAGTCCACTATGATATCAATGTTTGGTAGCGGGAAATCATCTTTTGGACATGCTTTATTCAGATCTCTGAAATCTGTGCAAACTCTTATGCTCTTATCTAGCTTTGATACTGGTACAATACTTGAGACCTATTCTGGATAAGCAACTGGTCTTATAAAACCCACTTCTAATAGTTTCTTGAGCTCGGTTTTGACAAGAAGAGCAATATGCGGATGCATCTTTCTTAGCTTCTTCTTAACAAGTTTTGCTTTTAAATCCACATTAAGATGATGCATGATAAGATCTGGGTTAAGTCCTGGCATATCAGCATAAGACCAAGCAAAATTTATTTGTCTTTGCTTAAATAATTCCATGTATTCTTTCCTCTCTTTTTTTGATAATGAGGCAGCAAAATGAAGTATTTTAGAATCTTTTGATGTATCAATGTTTACTGCTTCTGTTGGTTCTATCAGGATAGCAGATCTCTCTTGAAAATATGCAGGAAGAATGTCAAACTTTCCATCTTCTGGCACCTCAAGGAGGTTTTCACCATCAGATACGCCCTTTGTTTTCTCTTTTGATTGATCTAATGTTTCCATGAAATGGTTTTCAACAATAGGTCTCTTTCCTTGTTTTATTTCATTTTTACGACTGGAAAGTTTGGCATTCTCCTGACTATGAGAAACATCACTTGATTCTGCAATGGAAGATATCTTAGGATGGATGGGTTCAACAATGTTATGGTACACGGCTAATTCATGATCATTGGAAAAGACATTCAGTTCGGGGTTGTCTAAATTATCCCAATCGATTAGTTCAGGATGAAGAAGGGGTAAATCATAATCACTATCATTATTAGGTCTTTCAACATTCATGACATAATGATCATAACTTGGCATAGAATAGGTACTGTCATAGATTAAATGTTTTTGAGAATTGTCTATCTCAAGCATTTCTAAATTAGTCTTAACAACATTTATATTAGCATTTTGTAGTTCACACTCAAGTGGTTTTTCAACTAATGTTTGTCCCTTAAATGAATGGATTATATCCACACGCACATCTTTGATACTACAAATTCCTTCTTGGTTGACCTCATTTGCATTTAGAAGTTGACATATTTGTGCACATGGTAAAGTGGATTCTTTTAATAGATTTTGTCTCCTTTCAAACTCAACTTCTTCTAGACTAATAGTTAGTCCAACTTGACTATCTCTTAGTTCTTCTATGGTTCTTCCATATCTGATCTTTGTTTGCACTTCTTGTGGCATTGCTTCTTTGTTTTTGTCATTCCCTTTTCTTTTTGCATATGCCTCTTTTCTCTAAATTCTAAGTTTCTCTTGTCTTCTTTCTAACTTCATCTTTTGTTCTACAATAGACACATCTTATTTTGTGATATCTGTTTGATCTTAATTGTGTTCTTTACTTGATGTAGTGGATAAGGTATCTAGACTCCATTCATATTCATTGGAATCTATCTCTGAATCCTGATCTAAGATTACTCCACTATACCATACTGGAATGTCATGTGGTGTAAAAAGTTCCCTGATTTCTGCCATCTCTATTTTTACTACTTCCTGGAATATCTTGTTCAGATTTTGCCTTTGTTTGTATCTTCAGAACTTGTTGACAAGATTTTTCTTCACCTTTGATGGTAGTCTCTTCTTCTTTCTTTCCATGTTCTTCTTGCTTCTTTTTCTTATTGGCTATTGTTTCGACCACTTGATGTAGTTTTTCTTGCCAATTTTCTTCTTTAGAAACTGATTTCTTTCTCCATTTTTGTTGTTGATGATTATGTTGCTTTTGATTAGACTTTAGATATCCTAGCCTGGATTTATCTTCTATGGATTGTGAGTGTGGACAAATTGGTTCTGAAAGACCTTGATGTTGCTTACCAGTTGGTCCTTTTTCCTTCATATCACATCTTTTGCATAATTTCATATCCTTTGCCATATTGTTTTATGGGAATATTGACTTCTAATGCTATTGCTATAGTTTTATCTTCATCCTTGTATAACCAACCAAGAATGTCTTTGTCTTCATTTTCTTCTTCAAGAATTCCAGCACTAACAAAGGTTCCTTTAAACATATGTTTTGATTTTTCTGATGCCTTTGATTGAATATCTGTAGGTTTCCCATATGACTTAGGAGAAAGTGGAAAATTTTGCAAAGATACTTTCCCATTCCTTCACCATTTAACTTGAGCTTTTCTTCAAAAGTTTCCCATAACTTTGCTTGAATTTCTTTGGTAGGATATACTGATTCTTTGTTATGTGGAACCCTTGTATCTTGTATTGGCTTTAAATTATTGCAATATTGACTGAAATCTGCAATTATAGTGATCTCTTTTCCTTCATCAGGAAATTTTACACATTGATGATATGTAGAAGGAATTGCTTGCATTTTTTGAATCCATGGTCTTCCTAGAAGAATGTTGTAAGAGAGGTTCAAATCTAAAACTTGACACAATGCATCTTTTTCCACAGATCCTATCTTTATTGATAGCACAACAGTTCCTTTAGAAGAATGCTCTGCTTCATCATAAGCTTTGATAGTTATTTTCTTTTTCAGATCTACTGCATTCTCTGAATATCCCAAAGCTTTTATCAAACTTAACACACAAATGTTTAATGCAGCTCCTCCATCTATGAGCACATGTTTGAAATGAGTTTTATTTATGGAGACTTCAACATGTAAGGGAGAATTGTGAGGATGTTGTAAGGACGCATCATCATTTTTTCAGAAAATGATAAGCAGTGAGGAGTTATGAGGTGTCCTACCATGTTTTGGAACTGATCTACATCCAAATCTTTTGAAACTGTTGTTTCCACTAAAGCTTTTTCCAAAATTTCCTTATGCATTGGTGAAATCTTGAGAAGTTCCAGAATTGATATTTGAGTAGGTATTCGCTGTAATTGCTCTACTAAATTGTATTGTTGTGGATTGGGTGTTGGATCTTTTGCTACACCTGGAAAGGTAACCTTTTCTTTGCTTCTCATGATAACATTGATTGGTTTTGAAGATGAATTTTTGTTAACAATGATTACATTTACCACATCATCGTATGTATAAGTGTAATTCACTTTGGTTTTTCCTTTGTTATCTTTTAATTCGGATGATTTGCCTTTGTCATAATTTGGGAGTGGATTTTTGAAAGCCAAGTGTGATTCATTCATTTTATGGCTATCCACTGTAATGGTTCCATTATCAATTAGATCTTGGATAAGGTGTTTCAATCTCTGACAATCATTTGTTAGGTGTCCATTATTCTGATGATAGTTGCAAAAATGATTGTCATTCCACCAATTGGGCTTGACTGGTGGTTCATAATTTCTCATTTCTGGCAAAACAATCAATTTATTAGCAAGTAAAGTTTTTAGAGTTGATTCTAAAGATTCTCCAATGTTTGTGAATTTTCTTCGAGGATTGGAGAAAAAGGACTTAGCTTTATTGTTTTCTGGATTGCTATTGCTTGGGTTTTGACTTGATAGATTGAAAATTGGTTGTTGTTGTTTTGTATTACTATTATCGTCATTCCCTTCATTGCTGACATTCCTATTCTTTGACCAGAACTTGGGTTTGTTGTTGTTGTTGTTGTTGTATGAATTATTGTAAAGTTTTAATTCTCCTTTCTTTACCATTGCGTTCTCTATTTGTAGACCATTCTCAATCATTTTGGCAAAAGAGGGAGGACATTGTATCCTTAGTCGATAACTCATTTCACTGATAAGATTATCAATGAATATGTCCATTTTTTCTTGATCAGGTACATCTCTGGATAACCTATTAAACATGTGTTTCCATTATTGCAAGAAAATCATAAAGGATTCACCATTCTTTTTTTTAACATTGCAAAGATCCAACATTGTTATTTCATTCCTTATATTGTAGGAATATTGTGAAATAAACCTATTCACAAGTTCTTCAAAGGATTTGATTCTGAATGGTAATCTTGAAAACCACTCCATTGATTGTCCATTTAAACTCCTAGGAAAAAGACGCATAAGGTAGGTTTCATCATGAGCAAATTCCATGCTCATAGTACAAAACTCCCTAATGTGATCTTGAGGATCCGATTTTCCATCATATTTGTAATATTTAGGATTCTCGCAATGTTGTGGAAATGGTATCATATTTAGATTTTTTATCAAAAGGATATGGGCATATATCTTCTAATGAATATTTCTTGGAGCTTGTCCCATTTTGCATGTCTTGTATTTGTTGTTGAAGAGTTTGTGTTTGTTGAGTAAGGTTTGATAAGGGATTATCTACATAGTTTCTCCTTGTTTCTTCATGAGTCTTTTTGTCACTATGCTCTTTTCTTTTATCATCCCTTTCTTTCTTTGTTTCTTCGTTACTTTCTTTGTTCACATCTTCATTATTTTGCTCATCTATGTTTTGGGTGTTACTTGTCTCTACATCTTGTTTCAATCTTTCTATGTTAAAGTCTTGTGGTAGTTTAGCTCCAGATTTTGCCAACATCAAGAGATATTTTTCTTTCTGTTTTGCCAACAATTTTTCCATTAGCCTATCAAATTTGAAATCTTTCTCAAGGTCTCTAATGGTGCTATTGACTGCTTCTTCGTCAGAAATGGTAAATCCAAAAGTGTGGAATATAGGAGTATCTTCTTCCTCCATTTGTTGTTGTTTTCTAAGTTGTTCGTGTTGGGCTCTAGTCCAAATTGGCATGTGTTTATTTCAAAGTTGTTGAAAGTTCCAAAGGACAAATTCAATAGGTGATTATTGGTTTAGGAAGATATGCTTTGTTGATCTTACCACTATTGTTTGTTTGTTGGGATAAAGCGTCTCTTTGTTGAAAGGCATGTCTTTGTAAAGTTTCACCGTGAAATTCTATACTGCAACCACGTAAGTAGTGATGAAAATAGTGTAGGAATATCCTATGTTTAAATAAGATCTTGCGATTGATATACAAGAATCTTATCCTTTTCTGAGTATCTTTATAACTGGGTTTTCTTTTCTTAAGGTGATACTTAAAAGTCATATAAGCATTGGACAATTCACAAGTTTGTTTGATTCCAATGTTGGTGTGATTTTGGTTTTGATATGACCTAGGTTCAAAATAGGAAAGATATATCCAAGAATAGAAACCTAGTATAGATTTGATCAAGCTTCGTGATAGAGGATTTGATTATCCTAATGAGAAACTTGACAAAGATGTTGATTTTTTGCACTTAAGATGGTTGAATTGATAGCTTGTTAAATGTTGATGTTTACCGAACCTTTTGAGTATAACCTATTGGATTAGCAACCTAGTTGTTTGAGCTAGTTTGAAAATACGTGATGGTTTAGAGACAAACCTAATTCAAGAATTATTTTGACATTGATGTTTTGACACTTTGATTTTGATCTGATGTTTCAAGTGTTGGAAAGTTTTTGTATTGCCCTTTTGATCAAACTTTTTCAGCAATTTGTTGGATTTTTGCTCACTTGTAGATGATAATTTTCTTCAATTTTTGACCATTTGGAACATTCTATAGACATAGAAGACACAATGTTTAATAAACAAAATGCACAAGCAAGTACAATCCCTATGGCAGGCTGAGATAATAGTTGTTGAATCTCACATGGGGTTTCCCTCGAGGCTACGCTATTCAAAGTGGATATTTAGATGCTTGACCCCACTGGCTCCTCCCTCGACACTCACTTCTTCGGGGCAGCCAAGCACTAGTTTCCATGAAAAATCCCCATGGAAAACTTTATATCTCTACTAGGAACCTTATGTATGTGAGTCGCTTCAGAGGTCCGACCTCCTGCGCCAATAGCTAGAAGGATTTTGGCAACTAGTACAAAGTGGTTTTTAGTAAAGGCTTCCAGTCATATGGCCATACATGTGGCACTTTTGGCTCTATAAATACAGAAGGTTCCCAGCCTATAAAGGTTAAGCTCCATAGGGTTTATGGGGAAACATAGTGTTGGTATGAACTTATTAGCACATGTTGCTTGTGACTTTCGTCACAAACATGATTTATTTATAGTGGATTGGAAGGACTCGGTATTAGCCCGTTTCCACTTTAGGTCATTCCCCTCTCACTGGCCCCCTCAAGGCAGCTCGAGAAGGCAGGCCCTCTAAAGGATTTCATTGCTTGAAAGTAAAGAAAGCGTAAAAGAGTGGGTTTGGTTTTTTTGATCACCCAATTAAGGGGAGAGCATATACCTACCACTTTCAAAACACAGAATACAAGTGTTATTTTTAACCTTCCATAGCATTTGTTGGCTAAGTCCTATTTGGAGATGTTGCTCCAACAAGCATGATGTTCATTTTAGCCCTTTTAAAAGTCTATGTGCAACTATTTTAGATAAAATACCAAAAATGCAAGTTGCATGTTGTCAATTCATCCTCTTAGTTGAACTAGATGAATAAGATATGATATATTGCTTCCCAAATGAAGACTTTTAATTAGCTAGATGATAAAATGCATAAAATTTGCCTTAAATGCCATCCTACACACACATGTTAGTAATCTAAAAAATCTGATTTCTTGGACATTCGGACCTGCAAGAAAATTTTGTCAGTTTTATAAACAAAAGCACTAATCTAACATATGCGCTATCTTTTTGCTCGAAAGCGCTAACCTGTAGATCAAAAGCGCTAACCTAGACTACAAAAGCGCTGCTTTGTGGATACAAAAGCGTGATTTCCTTTACATATGCGCTAACCTAAGACACAAATGCGTGAACCTGTAATGCATATGTGCAGAATTTAAGACAAAAGCGCTAACCTACATGACATATGCACTAACCTATGATGCAAATGCGCTAACCTGTCAAATAAAAGTGCTGTCAAAATTCACACATGCATGAATCTACATTACAATGTGTTAATTTTACTTTTGCAATATTTTTAAAGGTATATGCGAGGTCTATGAGCCCCATGGTGGGTGCCAAAATGTGTGAGCTTGAATTTCATCCTCAGAATGTTACCTGTAATAAGTTAGTTTCACAAAATACAAATGGAAATGCATACAGGAAATCCAAATTCAACCGATGAAACTACATGAAATACATATTAAAATAAAACATTATATTACCTTCATGATTTATGTCTCATTGTGTCCTAACTCCACTGTTCCTGGCTGTAGATGGTGTACTCTCAGACAATGTATTGTTGGCTTCCAAGATGGCATATGAAGAATGGACTGATAACTTGTAGTTAACAAAATGCTATGATATGCAATACTACATGATTATGCTAAATGATTATGTTAAAATGCTATATGATAATTGCTATTACTATTTGCTATTTGCTATTTGCTATTTGCTTAAAAAACTCACAGATGCATATGATCAATTTGAAGACTAACTCTCACTCAACTGAAGCTCTTGATTTTATAGACCTTGAGAGGATTAGATGATGTGGCTTAGATCAACGGTCCTGATCAGATCTGCAGATTTGGATGGTTGTGAGCAAAGATGAAGGTTGAGAGAAAGGGGGAAGGAGAAGACAAGTGTCACTCACTTCATCTTGACTGGGTTGCTGACTAAGAGAATCTAGGGATGGTTGGTGGAAATTTAGGCATGAGAGGACAAGTGGACTCAAGTCCTTCCTAAGATGTAGGGAGTGTTGGAGAGAATATAAGAAATGGTTATGAAATATGTGTACGTACACAATTTTCATTAATTTTGGAAGTTGAAGATAAATGATGAATTAATATTTAAGAAATATTAATTTCCTTAGCCACATGTTTGATGATTTGGCAAAGGGAAGATGAAGTGGAGATGGAGGATGAGTTGGAAAAGGGATTAAATAATTTAAGAATTATTTAATATTTGAGACTATAGGATAGGAGAATAACTATTAAATATTGGATATTTAATTGCTTGGAGGACATAATTAAATATTAGATATTTAATTAACTTGGTTAGAGGAATAATTAAATATTAGATATTTAATTAATTAGAAGAATAAGATAGATGAATTAATAAATAAAATATTAATTAATAGAAAGACATGAAATGAATTAAATAAATTAATCTTTTCAAATTAACTATTTAATAGAATAATAATTATTAAATAGATATAAAATATTTATTTAATTGGTCATAGCCAATTTTTATGTGTATACAGTAACAAATTGAAAAACATGCTAATATACCTTCGGTTGATGGTGAGAAGTTGAATTACTTCTTTACCAGCAGATGAGTTAAGTTTTGACTTAATCGATAGGCATTAAATGTGGTAGTTGGAGAAAATAACATTATAAAGCAAGTGTTTTGGCTCCTTTTTCATTCACCGAGCATTCAAATCTCTGAGAGCATGAAAATCCCGAGTGAAGGCATCCTTCACGAAAAAGTGAAGCAGTTCATCCAAGCACTCATCCTAAAGGCAGATTGAGGTATTTATAACTATGGCTTCTTCATCAGCACCTGAATTTATTGCAAACCCTACTGTGATTGAGGTTATCAAGTGACCTAGACCCGTATTCAAACTTGTTCCCAAAATTGCGAAGAAGGATGATACCATAGGTGCATTTTCAAAATTACCTAAGGGATTAGTTTATGCAGAGGATCCTAGAATGTATAAACATTGTCATATTGAGGAATTAGGAGATGGTGAAATCAAGAATATGTATAGAACTGTAATTTGTGATGCAAATGGTAATATCAAATCGGAACACAAGATAATGGAAACCCTAGGTTTTGTGGATATTCTTAACATCCCTAAATTTTTTGAAGATGTGATAATAATAGTCCTAAGTAAAGTCCATGGTGAATTCTTTTGGTTGCACTCCATCTATAAGATCACTAAAGAGGCAGTTAGGGCAGTAACAGGCTTACCTTCCTCCGGTACCAGGCCTGACAGAACTAAGAAAGTTTCTAATGACACTGTAATGAACTTAACTGGTGCAAAATTTGACAAAAGATCCCTAAGAGTCAATGATGTGAAGGATATAAATGTTAGATTTGTCAGTATGATTCTTGGTTATAAGGCCACACATGCAAATAGGTTAAACTCAGTATCTAGCCTATGTGTTAAAAGTGCATATGACATGGTGAACGACAATACAAGAATAGATGTGTGTGAGAATGGCTTAAATATGAATTGATAGACAACCTAAAGAAGATAAAAGGTGATAAGAAGGGAACTTTCAGATTTGGAAATTTGCTTGTATGTTTAATTCTATACATTACCAAGGAAGTACCCGATATTGGTAGGAAAGACTTTGGCTTTGATATACCGGTAGGAAAGCAACTGTTGGATATATTAAACAACATGGGAGATGACAAAGAGAAACATATAAACGAACATTTTCAAGCACTAAAGGCTAGAATGAAGACAAGAGTAAGACTATCTCAAGCAATTGTTGATAAATATCTAAAAGAGATATGCTTTGTAATTAAGAAAGATGAAATCTAGATGGAGGCAGTTGTCCCTAGAACTATTTTGGTAACTGAAATGGGATATGAAACAGATGATAACATAATTGAGGCTTATGCAAAATCCCTCCTTGAAGCACCAAAGGAACCATTTGAGAAAGTTTTTGGCAATGCAGAAATAATTGAGAGTGGTTTTCAATCTCAGAAAAGAGTCAAGAAGACTGGACAAATAGTGAGGAAAGGTACAAGACAAGCTAAAGCAATTAAGGAAGATGTATTAAACAAAACTGGTATTAAGGAAAGTGAGTTGGAAGTACTTCAACCGGAAGCTCATCTTTCACCGGTTGCAACTTCTTTTGAAAGTGATATACTGGCTATATTCAAAAGGGTAGTAAGGAAAAGAAAACCCTCACCGGCACCCTCACCTACACCCAGAAAGACAAGACAAAAGCAACAGGCAGTTAGGTCTCCAGCTAAGAAGTTGACCCCAAAGAAAAAGAAGGTAAAACATGATATTGCTCCACTGGACAAACTTCTAAGTGAAATAATAGAGCATGGAAAACTGAAAAATATTAGCAAGTTGCATAACACACTTTCCATTGATGATAAAGAGAGTATAGAGAATAGTGTATTTTTACACTTAGACATTTACAAGAAATTTTTGATGGAGATTGTTGATGATATACCCACTAATTTATATAGAAGACTAGAAGCTAGAAGGGTAGCTATTGTTGAGTTAGACAAAAAGATAAAAATAGAAAAATTACTTGTTGTTCACCCAGTGAACTCCCCTAAAGAGATAGATGAATTAATCAGTGAGGCCAACTAGATAGTATTTTCAACTAGTCACCAGCATGTAGCACTAATGGCAGGAAGAGTGAATGAAATCTCTGAAGAAACTGCAGATCAATGGGATATATTCTTTGTCAAAAAAGAGAAACAAGAAGAACTTAAAAGCCCTAAGACAATCAAAGTCTACCAAAAGGACAAGGATAAGGGGAAAGGTAAGGTAGGTGGACCTCCAAGCCTAAAGATAATTGATAACTTGCCTCCACCTCTTTATGATACTCCACTGGTAGAAACCGTTGACACACAACCGACAACAGAGAGTATGGAGACTCCTCATGAGGATACAAATCTTAAGTCTGAAATTTTGTACACTATGAACATAGACACCCAAGAGGTAAATATTGTGGTAGATAAGGAATCAACTGAGAAGACAGATGTGGCAATAGAGCCATCGACTGAAAATGTTGGAATTGATAACATTGGAATTGGGGAACAACAACAAACTGAAGAATCAAATGATCCCCCAGACATTGGAAAGGCAGAGACCACAGATGTGCATACTATTGCATCTACTGAGCCACCGACAACTACAAAAACTAAAAAACCAACTGAGTCACTGACAATAGACAACATAGAGGTGAACAAAGAGAAACCAGTAGTGGATACCACTGGTAAAGCATCAGAAACACCAGTAGATAACATTGAAAAACAATCAAAAAAATCCGCAGATGAGAGCACAGTGAAACAAACAGAGACAAAAGAACAGAAAAAAGTTGAGGTACAGGTTCAAACAAAGGCAGTGCCACCTTCATCTGAAAAACCCAAACCTTTGGTAGTGGAAATGCAAACTCAAATAGAGCCTCCTGAGAAAGAGGAAAGCAAAGCTATCACTACAACTGGCGGTCTACAAATTGTGAGGATAGTTGGACAGTCATCCAACGCATCAATGACTGAATTTTGACCTACAAATGTGACAGAGGTACTCTTGGACTCAATAAAGAAAATAACAGAGTGTAATGCACAAGCTTACAAGGCTATAGATGACACATTACCAATTTTGAAAATGATAGCTCCAAAGTGTAACATAGATAATAAAGATTCTTTGAGCCAATTAGACACATTGTCTAAATATATAACCAACAATCTAATTACACTGGACCAAATAAATGAAGACACATTCAAAGAGAAAATGAATAAGGAGGAAGAAAAATTCTTTGAGGAAATAGCGAAGAAGAATAAGGAACAAATGGAAACCTTATTACTGGCACTAGGAGAAACGATTTTGGATTTCAAGAAACTATACAGAGATACCTACAAAACTGATATTTTGACAGAGGACATAGATTCGAAGATCAACAAAGCTCAAAAAGAAATCAACAATATTGCTGACAATTTAATAGGAACATCAAATTCATTTTTGGCAGTTGAAAAGAATATTGTAGTTCTTGAGGAGAAAATTGAGAAGTTAGAGAAAGATAAAGGTTAAAGCAAAGGATTTAAAATGCAAACTAGGTCCTAAACTAGATTACCTCATTTCTTTGAGAAAAGAAATTTCTGAGGCTCTGGTTCCCAGACTTAAGACATCGGGAGAGAAAATGCACATACTCACTGGTACAATTCAGAGAACAAAAGCGGCATTAAAGGACAATGAAAGGTTCAGCGATAGTCAAAATTTTGCATTGGCGGACATCTATCAGATTGTAACCCACCAATTAGAAGGATCTAGGCAAAAACTGCACTCCACTGACAGTGAATGACAACCTTTGTCATTGATGTCAAAGGGGGAGTAGTGGAGATGAGAAAAATGATCAGAAGAAAGACATCATCATCTCAGGGGGAGCACACTTTTTGATAACATAGTTTTGGTAAGACAATTTTGGCAAAATCTTTTTGGATAACATTTTTGGATACTTTTTGGATTTTTCTCATGAGTGTTGCCATCAATGCCAAAGGGGGAGATTGTTGGCAAATGCACACTCCGATGAGAAATTATAAGTGATTGAAGGTATTTTCATTGATGGCAACCTTACAATCATATGATATCAGCAGGCACCGACACCGACAGACTCTACACCGGCATACAGTTCACCGGCACTAAAAAGAAAGATTACTAGCACCCTGGCCGATAGGAATTTTGTTTAATTGTATTTTGTATTTAATTGTAAAAACCTTTTGTAAGATGACTTGGCGGATTGTAATATGACTCATATAAGTATGAGATCATTGTAGATCATTTAGGAGTGATATAGATGGAAGGATTAATGTAGACCTAATATGCGAATTGTAAGGCAGATTTTGGATAAGGGTTTATGATTATTGTAGAGCTTAAACCGGTATTGAATCTAGCATAGCAGATGCTGGTCTGAAGCAGTACATGACATTGAATATGTATAATCCATTTTTGTAAGTCAGTGAGACTTCTTTTGTAACTGAGCAGTGAGCTCTAGGCACTTGGCCTTCCTACATGTGCAAGCCCCTATTGTAACAGTAATATTCTCTTATTAGCCAGTAAATGAATACTATGGGTCACAAATCCCACTGAGGTTTTTCCCGCACCGAGTTTCCTCATTAAAATATTGTGTTATGGTGTGTCTTTCATGTTGTGGTTATTATTCTTATTTACTGCATTAATTATGGTTTACCGATACACAGTTTTGAATTGCTTTTCATATTATAAGTTAAGAAAATTCTATCACCGGTCAGATACTAATTCACCCCCTCCTCTTAGTATACTTGGGAATCCTAACACTTGCCTTGTTTATAGCCCTATGTATCTTACCTTGTTCAATATGTTCTCAATGATGTTGTGACTATTTTTATAAAATATGTGAGCCTTCATGTTGTTATTTTGATATATATTATACCCTAAGGTCTTGGAATATGGTTAGGCGGAGCTTTCTTTCATGTGATGACTGGGGTCAAGTGAGATAGGCTTCTAAGTGGTTTTTGTTTGATGTTTAGAGTCTAGACAACTAGGGCACATTGAAATTTTTCTTCATCTAAATAAGTGATAACATAAATAATAAATTAATTGGGTTTGGATTCACCTAATAAGATAATAATAATTGGTTTGAGGCTATTGAGATGGCAAGATAATCTCCTTGTTCTCACATAGGTTGAGATGGCTCCACATGTCTATCAGGGATGTGTTTTACCCTTCTATGTAATTGTAGCTTTTATGTATATCAAGAGTATGGATTACTCTTCTATGTGAGGATATCATGCATGACTATTATGGGTGTGGATTTACCTTCTTTGTGAGGATATCATGTAGTGAGGTGTCTATCATGGTTTGTCTTTGTTCCATTCTAAGTGAAGATAGCATGTGATGACACTCTATGCCTACATGTGTCTAATATCCTTATGCTTGTTTTGATGTTCATGCCTCTGGGAGTTTTTTGTTATACTTCAGCCTTGTGATGTATTTGATCTTGATCTTGATGTTATCTTGTGGTTGTTATGTTAGTTCCCTTGGTTGTTAGGTGTCAGCCTAGGTCTTGAGTGTGAGTTGGAACATCATGTCATCTCCTAGCATGGGGGTGGTTCCTATTTGGTTCCACATGGTCAGGTGGTTTGATGCCTTCTTCCATGGCGGTATTCTTTATTGGTGCTAGCGTGCGTGGCTTTGGATTCTATGATTCATCATTATGCGAAAGGACTTGCAGCTGAATTCTATGTAATTGAAATTATATAATGTATTCATGATGGCATTGTAATGTAACAAGAATAACACTCGTATCAGGATCTCTTGTGTAATAGGATTTTTTGATGTAGACTATGAACTTGTAATGAAGATAAGATGATGTATTATCATATGGATCATATTTTAGAAATGTGTATTATGCATAGGATTGAGATCTTTGGTTGAATTAGAGAATTGGATGTTGAGATCTAGTGCATTCTTGTTATGTCATATGATTCTTATTTGGTAATGGCATGATGTCTTAGTTGGAAAACAAAATAGTATTTTTTGCATATACTCACATATGTAAATGGAATGATATGGGATTAGGAACATTTGAGTTAGTGCTATTAAATGAACTTTGATTATTGGGGTTATAGAGTTTGTACGTTAGAAAATAGGAAATCATCACAAATGAGATATAAAAACATTAATCATGATAGCTCAATCACAAAAGGCTAGAATGAAATGAATCTATCCTAAACAACATCCAATAGAGACATGAAATGAAAGCATTCAAAAACAAAAGATTATGCAAACCATAGACATGACTTGAACGCTCCTTCATGCGGCTCCATTGTTCTTCTTTCCTCTTCAAATGGTTGGATTGTGGATCTCACCTACAAGTGCACACACACAATTGAAAGCAAGATGGATATTGATTATTGATCAAGAGTACTAGAAGCATAAATTCGATAATCTGATTAGCCAATTCTTAATTATTAGGGATTTGATTGATTTCAAAATGGCAAAATTTAGTGAAAAGAAGAAGGTTATGACACCTTCTATGTCATGAATTATGACATATTGCCAATGCAAAGACTAGAGAACTAGAACCTTATGACATCTTGCTATGTCAAGAGCATGACGCATGAAGCACAAAAATAGGGAGAACTAGAGACAAGTTAATTAGGTGGAAATTAAAATTAGGAAATTAGAAAATAGGTGGAAATTAAAAATTAGAAATGACGAAAATTAGGAAATTAGGTAAATTAATTAATAATGTGTCATTTATTAATTAATTCACAAAAAGAGGAATAAGTTAGCCAATTAAATAAATATTTAATTGCGATGAGAAGACTTAGGATAAATAAATAAATTATTTAACCTAGAGGGAAAATGCCAAACAAGATTAAATGAATAAATCATAAAACCTTGGAAGATGAATTAGAAATGCAAGAACGACAATTAGGTCTTGATGAAGGATAATTAATGTCGATTCGATTTAATCATGATTTTGAATTAATAAATGATTTGATTGATAAATGCACCGAGGAACAATGACAAATTGATCCAAATTGACATGATTGAAGAGGACAAGGATCGATGACAAATCGATCGTAAAACGACGAGATTGACAAGTTGATAAGAGATTGACAAGATCGACCAAAATCATGATTAAAGATTGTTATCAACGAGACCAAATTCGAAAGCGAGACAAATGAAGAATGCAGAAGAAAGACTCGATGCTCGCAAATGATAAAGACCAAGTGCGTGACATAGGAGAAATGTTAATGCTATGCAAAAACCTAAAATGAGGCAATGTGCAAATGTTAAAGTATGACTCCGCAAGCGTTGACCATTTTTAGGTGTCTACATTTTGCCCCTCTTTGAGACAATGCGATTTTAAGCGTTGTTTCAAAGAACAATAATAAAAATGCCCTAGACAATAATAATGACATATGCATGCCCCCTCGAGGAATTGGCTGGAATCATGCAGAAAAGAGGCCAATTGATCGATAAGAATGATAGGATCGAACGAACTGATAATCGGAAATCGGATGCATGAAGGACAAGCAATTGACTATCCAAACTGATGGAAGAAATGTTAGTAAGAAGAAATGAGACAAGGGAGAGTTAGAGATGAAGAAAAAACTTGCTTTCAATAATGCACTTTGTAGGTGAGAACCTTTATTTTAATATAGCAAAATGGATGCGTAGCATCATGGCATAGAAGGCTAGAGCTGAAATGCAACCCTTTTTGCAAAAAATAGACACATCACAAACAAACGACAATCACAATCAAAAGAAGAAAGGGACCATGAGCCATCCCGGTCACTCTAAATCACTCAGTGACATCATCGAGCAACATAGGAACATGATTGAAGCCAAAGATAAATCAGTAAAAAGATAAGATGCACAAATTCCAACAAGTCAAACAAACATCTTGATCTTCATTGTCAAAAGTTGAAAGTGTTGATAGGATGATCATGCTGTCTGGTTTCAGGACATGCGGTACCCCGTCCAAGACAGGACACAGTCTAGTTTCGAGTATACCACACCCTGTATAAGACCCATGATAGTGTGTCAAGGAGAAATGATATTGGTGGTAACATTTGATTGATAAGACAATGTTGATCAATTTGAATTCTTGGTTTGATTGAAAAAGTTCATCTGTTAATGCATGATTTCATTAAAGCGCAGTGTTGAAGTGATTGTCATTGGATGTATGCTCAGTGACCTGTCTATGCACAAAGGGATCACTTTATTGCAAAATGTTTTTTTTTTTGAGTTTTTACAATGTTTTTTGTTCTTTTTTCAGGACTTTATTTGATTTTTTATGATTATTTCAGGACATTATTCAATTTTTTAATGAATTTTTTTTTTCAGGACACTTTTCAATTTTTTAACTTTTTGATTTTTTCAGGACATTTTTGGATTTTTATGATTTGATTTTTTTTCAGGACACTTTTCAATTTTTAGAGATTTTTTTTTCAAGACATTTTTGGATTTTTATGAGATTTTTTCCAGGACATTTATCAATTTTTATGATTTTGCCCCCAGTGTCTAGCAAGGCAAGGAATATGACAGGTGAATAAATAGGCTTTCTGACATGGTGGTGGATAGAGGGAAGACAAAGGCCTTTTATTATGGAGACAACACGGATGCAATTTTCAAGGGCTATTGCGTGATGGGACAAGAGACTGGATATGACAATGTAAAGCAGGAACATGGCATGAGGGACATGTCAAGAGGTTTTTGAAACCATGTTTAAATTTTGCGTCCTTATGTCAGATCAAGATCAAGGAATGAAAAAGAGTGTATGAATACTGATAAGATATGGATAGGATAAGCAAGACCAAGAATGGATAAGGGACATGGACTGAAGGTCGGGATAGGATACGGGGGAGTGGCAGAAAGTTGCAACAAGACAGGGAATATGGATGAAAGGTTATAATAAGCAAATGGATAAATGACCAAAAGCTATGATAGACTAAAAGCTACAAACAAGATGCATGATGCTCATAACAATCCTCAGCCTTGTCAAGATCAAAGGTGGAAAGAGGAAATGGACAAGAGAGACAATAGGATAGTGGAGGGTAATGATAGGGGTCGATAGGATAATGAAGGGCAATATAATATGAAGGAGGAAACCTGCCCCCAAGTGTAGTGTGCAAGAAGTTCATAAATTACGCATGATGCCTGTTTGCCAGGTTTTAATCACGGTACTTTCCCAAAGCGCCTGTTTGCCAGGTTTTCACCAGTGGACGAATTATTTTTTCTTTACTTTTTTTCTTTTGCCTTATTTTTTTTTTCAATTTTTTTTTTTTGTATTTTTGAGCTTTTTCAATAGAAGATGGACACATGATAGGGGATGGAAGAAGGACTCAAGCGTCTTTTTTGTTTGGATAGTAGCCTTGAAAAAAATGGACCATGACCTTTAAAAAGTATGCTCAAAGATGTTGGTAGGATAAGGACATGGAAAATGAGATGAAACTAAGGCAAGGATTTATGCAAAGGATTGGATCAAAGGGATTGAAGGATGGAAAATATGCATTGGATAATGGATAGGGTATTGGAAGAACTATACTTGAGTGGATAGAAATGTTGGCAAGATCAACATTGGCACACACCTTGAGGGGTGATGGACTGATGGAGGAAAAATGGATCTCAGATTGTGAGATTTGGATGGAGGAATAGCTTGGGATTTTGGGACATAAGGGCCCAAAATGGATGAAGAAGGTGATGGAGGAATAGAATTGGAATGTTTGGATGCAGGAATAGCAATTTTAGATGCCAATTTTGATGTTTCTTTAGGCTTTTGTGCTTCAAGGAGCTGCTTAGGGATCCACATGGTTTTTGATTTTTCATGCTTTTGTGGTTCCTTGGAGTGCATTGCTTGCACAAGGGATTTAGGAACCCATATAGATTTTGACTTTTGTTTTTTAGCAATGGGCCTTTGTGGCCTTTTGGATATTTCTTTTTCTTTATAAATCATATTGTTCTTTGTTTTGACATGTCGATTATGTTGATCCTTGAATACATGTGGATTTCTAGACTTATGACTTTTATACTTGGCATCCAAATTGCTTGGAGGAGGAAAGGAATGCATGGATGGATATGAATGAAATGGAGTTCTTTTGGATGGATGAAATTTACTCAAGGATGTGTGCCTTTGCTGACCTTGCATAGAGGATGAAGGGATATAAGGACCTAAGATGGATGGAAGGTATGAAGGGGAAGGGATATGTTTTGATTTTGATGGAGGGATACCAACATCTTGAGGAATTTCACTGAGGCCATGACCCTTAAGATCATCTTTGATATGGAGGGGTTCTTTCTCATGAAGGTCTACTCCTTTGCCTTTATGAATATCTTGACTTGTAGGATACTCTTTTCTTTGGGAAGAAGACGCGAGTCCATTATGAGGTGGATATGATATGAGAGAAATAATGAGATCTTGAAGTGGATCAGATTGCACCAAAGTGGAAGAACCCATTGTGCATGTCGAGGGTTCATGAACATCTTGCACTGGCATGTTAGAATCATGAGGGGTATCAGGATCATGAGGGGGATTAGGATCATGTAGTGGACATGGTTCAATGATAGGCTCTTCAAGAGATGGAATGGGAGAAATAATGGGATCGTCAAAAGAAATGCGATCTTGGAGTGGATATGCGGGATTAGGACAAGGAGATGGAGGAACAAGTGGATCTTGTGGATGATCTAAAGGAAGAATTTGATCTTGACAAGGAGGAAGATCATTGGAATCCTCTTCAAAGGTGCTTTGCTCTTGACTTTTAATGGGATCATCAAAAAGAATGGAAGGGATATCTTGATCTTTCTTAGGAAGTGGAATGTCAATGGGATTTGAAAGGACATTATGTTCATGAAATGGAAGGGGATCGTTTGGGATTGGATGGACTAGAATATCTTGATCTTGCTCGGGGAATGGAGTGTCAATAGGACTTTGGATAGGATGGACAAGAATAGGGGAATCATCGTGAGTGTCTAGGAACATGGGGTCCTGGTCAACAATTGGATGGGATGATAAGGTTTCAGGATTTTGATCTTGATCTATTTTAAGACATGTTTCTTCATGCTCTAAATTATCCTCTTGACATGGGGTTGGACTTTGGATATGCATGGGGGATTCTGACAAGGAATCAATGTTTTGGCATGAAGGAAGTGCACTTTGAACATTTGTGATGGATTCTAGCAAGGAATCAATGCTTGAACATGAGGAAGAGGGACTTCGAATGGGGTTCTCTAAAATAGGTAATGGCAATAAAGTACATGGTGGCATTGGGTCTTGTATTTCTGAAACATGACAAGGATGTGCGTCACGAATTGGATTATCTTGGCAATCAATTATGGATAGCTCTTGGATAATTGCATCCTTGCGTGTATTGTTTGATGAGGACAATATGGAAGGTTCTTGTGAAACTTCTAAAGGTGTAGGGATAGATGCCACTGGATAGTCAATTTGTTTGTGGGGGGATGAGGCATTGCTAGACATAAGTGTATTATCTTTATCTTCGTCAAAGAACTCAATTGGTAGGTTCCTTAAGAGCATTGCAATAAAGCCACCTTTCTTTTGAGGTTTTGACATGGTTGTATCTAGAATTTGAACTTGTTTGGCAAGGAGTTGGTTCTGATCTGATGTCATGTTTTGATATTGGACTTGGTTCAATTGTTCCGACATGTTTGAAACTTGGGTTGGTGTGTGCTGCAACCTTTGTTTTTGAATGTTTGGTTGCGGTTGTTGACATTGATATGTTGATTGAACTTGTTGATATTCCACCATTGGTTGAACCATTTGTTGACATTGTATAGTGGGTTGGACATATTGTTGAAATTGGACCATTGATTGTGTTGGTTGAAAATCTGATTGATAGTAAACACCTTCTTGTTCTTGATGTGGAGGCACATAATGTTGAATTTGATGTTGTCTCTTTTCTTGAAATTGTTTCATCATCTCTATTTGTGAGAGGAGAGCTGGTATGTCTGATCGTTCGATAAGAGATCTTACATTAATTGGCTCAATCTTTGGATTTTGACCTAGAATTTTTTAAAATATTTTGGACATTTGTGATCTATTCTTCTCAATGTTTTTCACTCTTTGTTCCAATATCTCATGTTCTTGAGCTAGTTTCTCCTCTAGTTTTTGTATTTGGAGATTTACATCATCATAAAAAGTTTGATCGATATTGCCTTGTTGTTGGGTTGGATAGAAGTGTGATTGCATTGTCGGTTGATATGTCAAACTTTGTTGCATCATTGGTGCTTGGAACCTTGTTTCAATAGACATGTCACTATGCAAATGCAATATTTTTGAAATTTTTTGAGGATAATATATGATATACAACTAAATACAAACTAAATAGATGAAAATGCAATCTATGGCAGGAATGCAATCTATGTTTTTGGTTGTTTTTGAAGATTTTGGCAAACTTTTGAATGCAAATCTAAAAGAGACCCTTAGGAAATTGAAATGATGTCTAGACCTCAAAGGACAAAAGGACCAAGTGACAAAAGGACAAGATGACAATGTCTCCCCTATATGCTTGGATACTAAGCTAGGTTTGACCAAATGACAATAATGACAAAAAGAGAAAAGGTTTGATAAGGTCTAGAATTCCTAACAATGACTTAGGGTTTATCAAAGATTTGGATTACTCAAGTATGACAAGACCTAACTTTGACAATATATGCAAAAGGACAATCGCTATGAAAATGACCCTAATATGATATGATAATGACTCAAGCTTAATGAAGAGACTTAGGGTATGCAAATATAAATGTATGACAATGGTATGACTTTAATGCAAGAGGACATACGCAAATGGATGACCCTTATTGATATGAAAAGGAGTATGACTTAGGTGAAACCTAACCTTGGTACTTGACAAATGACTTTGCAACCTAGGATGAACCTAAATGTAAGTGACATGCATGTTAAGACAAGATTTTGAACAATATTTGACAACCATGTTTGAAGATGAGTTTTTGAATCTTGTTGAACCTTTGTTGGATGAATGTCTCTTGTGTTTAACCTTGTTTTTAATCAATTTGCCTTGTTCTTGAAATGAGATAAAATTCAACTTTTGACAATCAAAGAATACAAGATATTGCAACTTAGAATCAAAACAATCATGCTCATTCCCACATTTCTTATGGTAGGCAAATACATTAGGTACTTCAGAGGTAGACTCATTATGGGATTCAAGGAGAATACATAGATGCTTGACCCCACGGGCTCCCCTCCACGGAACTCACTTCTCAGGGCAGCCAAGCATTAGTCCCCATGGAAATCTCCCCATGGCGAACTTAGTATCTCTTCCAAGTATCCGAACTTAGTCTTCTCAAGCAACTAGAAGGGTTTTTGGCCTCTAAAAACAAGGTGTTTAGTAGGGATTTCTGTTAAGTGTTACTCCTTGATGTCACACAAGCGTGATTGAGACATTAAGCCCACCAAGATACCAAACAAATGTAGTCGCGCAAGCACGATTTAGACCATGAGGTCCTACTTAGATGTTGATATGAGAAAGAGTCCAAGGGTCATCACTTCCCAAGTAACTACAATTCCCACGTAACCCTTCCTTCAAAGCTTTCGCTCATCAGGTATTTGTTTATAGTGAGTTAGAATGCCAAGGTATTCTAGCCGTACTCACTTTGGGTTGTTCCCTTCTCATGATTATCACTTGCTTGCAAAAGCAAAGTGGTCGGGAAGGTAGGCCCTCTAAGGGTGACAAACAATCAAAGACATGAGCATGGTATTGAAGATCTGGATTTCTGATCACCCTAAAAGGATGAGAGCATACTCTCCTACTCCAATGTCAAACTCAACAATCAAATCAAAAACATGTTCATTCCAACCTATTTAGAAATCACTAGGTGCCTAAAACATTAATGACAAACACCAAGTTTAGTTGTTTCTCCAAGGCAACCTGTAAAACCCAAGTTAGAAGTTTGAGGTGTTTATTCTTTGACTAGCGAACCTGCATAAAGTATGTTAGTAGTTTGTGAAATAATTCTTTGTCAAGCGTTTTGCCACAAAGCTACCAACAATGTTAGAGAATTAAGAGATCTATGTAAAATTTATCAAATTTACCACCCTAGTTTAATCTAGATAAAATTTGCATGAATGCATGATTAATTTGCCAAGCTAAATTAATTTAGATGAAGGTTGCATGATTTTGTTTTTGAAAATTTTGACCATTTACAGTAGAATAATTAAAAATGTCATAACTTCCTCAATGTTTACCCAAATCAAAAACCGTAAAATGATCTGGAAAGGTAACAACGTGATCTAATAAACCCAGAAATCGTTTATTTTAATTATACACGAAATTGTTTACGTTTTCAATTGATTATGACTATTTTTTTCTTCGAAGAAAAATCTGCAATTTCTCCACAAAAAAATCTGCAACTTCACAAAACATTCAAAAAAATATTAGATCCAAGCATTTTCACGTCGGGTTCACCAATTAATGTACGTTAGAAAATAGGAAATCATCACAAATGAGATATAAAAACATTAATCATGATAGCTCAATCACAAAAGGCTAGAATGCAATGAATCTATCCTAAACAACATCCAATAGAGACATGAAATGAAAGCATTCAAAAACAAAAGATTATGCAAACCATAGACATGACTTGAACGCTCCTTCATGCGGCTCCATTATTCTTCTTTCCTCTTCAAATGGTTGGATTGTGGATCTCACCTACAAGTGCACACACACAATTGAAAGCAAGATGGATATTGATTATTGATCAAGAGTACTAGAAGCATAAATTCGATAATCTGATTAGCCAATTCTTAATTATTAGGGATTTGATTGAAGAAATTCATCCAATTTATAGATAAATTGGAGAAATGATCAAATTAGCATGACATGGATATTAGAAGCAACTGATTTCAAAATGGCAAAATTTAGTGAAAAGAAGAAGGTTATGACACCTTCTATGTCATGAATTATGACATATTGCCAATGCAAAGACTAGAGAACTAGAACCTTATGACATCTTGCTATGTCAAGAGCATGACGCATGAAGCACAAAAATAGGGAGAACTAGAGACAAGTTAATTAGGTGGAAATTAAAATTAGGAAATTAGAAAATAGGTGGAAATTAAAAATTAGAAATGATGAAAATTAGGAAATTAGGTAAATTAATTAATAATGTGTCATTTATTAATTAATTCACAAAAAGAGGAATAAGTTAGCCAATTAAATAAATATTTAATTGCGATGAGAAGACTTAGGATAAATAAATAAATTATTTAACCTAGAGGGAAAATGCCAAACAAGATTAAATGAATAATCATAAAACCTTGGAAGATGAATTAGAAATGCAAGAACGACAATTAGGTCTTGATGAAGGATAATTAATGTCGATTCGATTTAATCATAATTTTGAATTAATAAATGATTTGATTGATAAATGCATCGAGGAACAATGACAAATTGATCCAAATTGACATGATTGAAGAGGACAAGGATCGATGACAAATCGATCATAAAACGACGAGATTGACAAGTTGATAAGAGATTGACAAGATCGACCAAAATCATGATTAAAGATTGTTATCAACAAGACCAAATTCGAAAGCAAGACAAATGAAGAATGTAGAAGAAAGACTCGATTGTCGCAAATGATAAAGACCAAGTGCGTGACATAGGAGAAATGTTAATGCTACGCAAAAACCTAAAATGAGGCAATGTGCAAATGTTAAAGTATGACTCCGCAAGCGTTGACCATTTTTAGGTGTCTGCATTTTGCCCCTCTTTGAGAAAATGCGATTTTAAGCGTTGTTTCAAAGAACAATAATGAAAATGCCCCAGACAATAATAATGACATATGCATGCCCCCTCGAGGAATTGGCTGGAATCATGCAGAAAAGAGGCCAATTGATCGATAAGAATGATAGGATCGAACGAACTGATAATCGGAAATCGGATGCATGAAGGACAAGCAATTGACTATCCGAACTAACGGAAGAAATGTTAGTAAGAAGAAATGAGACAGGGGAGAGTTAGAGACGAAGAAAAAACTTGCTTTCAATAATGCACTTTGTAGGTGAGAACCTTTATTTTAATATAGCAAAATGGATGCGTAGCATCATGGCATAGAAGGCCGGAGCTAAAATGCAACCCTTTTTGCAAAAAACAGACACATCACAAACAAACGACAATCACAATCAAAAAAAGAAAGGGACCATGAGCCATCCCGATCACTCTAAATCACTCAGTGACATCATCGAGCAACATAGGAACATGATTGAAGCCAAAGATAAATCAGCAAAAAGATAAGATGCACAAATTCCAACAAGTCAAACAAACATATTGATCTTCATTGTCAAAAGTTGAAAGTGTTGATAGGACGATCATGCTGTCTGGTTTCAGGACATGCGGTACCCCGTCCAAGATAGGACACAGTCTAGTTTCGAGTATACCACACCCTGTATAAGACCCATGATAGTGTGTCAAGGAGAAATGATATTGGTGGTAACGTTTGATTGATAAGACAATGTTGATCAATTTGAATGCTTGGTTTGATTGAAAAAGTTCATCTGTTAATGCGTGATTTCATTAAAGCGCAGCGTTGAAGTGATTGTCGTTGGATGTATGCTCAGTGAGCTGTCTATGCACAAAGGGATCACTTTATTGCAAAATGTTTGTTTTTTTGAGTTTTTACAATGTTTTTTGTTCTTTTTTCAGGACTTTATTTGATTTTTTATGATTATTTCAGGACATTATTCAATTTTTTAGTGAATTTTTTTTTTTCAGGACACTTTTCAATTTTTAAACTTTTTGATTTTTTCAGGACATTTTTGGATTTTTATGATTTGATTTTTTTTCAGGACACTTTTCAATTTTTAGAGATTTTTTTTTCAAGACATTTTTGGATTTTTATGAGATTTTTTCCAGGACATTTATCAATTTTTATGATTTTGCCCCCAGTGTCTAGCAAGGCAAGGAATATGATAGGTGAATAAATAGGCTTTCTGACATGATGGTGGATAGAGGGAAGACAAAGGCCTTTTATTATGGAGACAACACGGATGCAATTTTCAAGGGCTATTGCGTGATGGGACAAGAGACTGGATATGCCAATGTAAAGCAGGAACATGGCATGAGGGACATGTCAAGAGGTTTTTGAAACCATGTTTAAATTTTGTGTCCTTATGTTAGATCAAGATCAAGGAATGAAAAAGAGTGTATGAATACTGATAAGATATGGATAGGATAAGCAAGACCAAGAATGGATAAGGGACATGGACTGAAGGTCGGGATAGGATACGGGGGAGTGGCAGAAAGTTGCAACAAGACAGGGAATATGGATGAAAGGTTATAATAAGCAAATGGATAAATGACCAAAAGCTATGATAGACTAAAAGCTACAAACAAGATGCATGATGCTCATAACAATCCTCAGCCTTGTCAAGATCAAAGGTGGAAAGAGGAAATGGACAAGAGAGACAATAGGATAGTGGAGGGTAATGATAGGGGTCGATAGGATAATGAAGGGCAATATAATATGAAGGAGGAAACCTGCCCCCAAGTGTAGTGTGCAAGAAGTTCATAAATTACGCATGATGCCTGTTTGCCAGGTTTTAATCACGGTACTTTCCCAAAGCGCCTGTTTGCCAGGTTTTCACCAGTGGACGAATTATTTTTTCTTTACTTTTTTTCTTTTGCCTTATTTTTTTTTTCAATTTTTTTTTTTTGTATTTTTGAGCTTTTTCAATAGAAGATGGACACATGATAGGGGATGGAAGAAGGACTCAAGCGTCTTTTTTGTTTGGATAGTAGCCTTGAAAAAAATGGACCATGACCTTTAAAAAGTATGCTCAAAGATGTTGGTAGGATAAGGACATGGAAAATGAGATGAAACTAAGGCAAGGATTTATGCAAAGGATTGGATCAAAGGGATTGAAGGATGGAAAATATGCATTGGATAATGGATAGGGTATTGGAAGAACTATACTTGAGTGGATAGAAATGTTGGCAAGATCAACATTGGCACACACCTTGAGGGGTGATGGACTGATGGAGGAAAAATGGATCTCAGATTGTGAGATTTGGATGGAGGAATAGCTTGGGATTTTGGGACATAAGGGCCCAAAATGGATGAAGAAGGTGATGGAGGAATAGAATTGGAATGTTTGGATGCAGGAATAGCAATTTTAGATGCCAATTTTGATGTTTCTTTAGGCTTTTGTGCTTCAAGGAGCTGCTTAGGGATCCACATGGTTTTTGATTTTTCATGCTTTTGTGGTTCCTTGGAGTGCATTGCTTGCACAAGGGATTTAGGAACCCATATAGATTTTGACTTTTGTTTTTTAGCAATGGGCCTTTGTGGCCTTTTGGATATTTCTTTTTCTTTATAAATCATATTGTTCTTTGTTTTGACATGTCGATTATGTTGATCCTTGAATACATGTGGATTTCTAGACTTATGACTTTTATACTTGGCATCCAAATTGCTTGGAGGAGGAAAGGAATGCATGGATGGATATGAATGAAATGGAGTTCTTTTGGATGGATGAAATTTACTCAAGGATGTGTGCCTTTGCTGACCTTGCATAGAGGATGAAGGGATATATGTTTTAGGTTGTTAGATGTTAAGTTAACAATGGTTTTCACTTTTGTTATATGTTGTTATTTTTATGTTCATGATGTTCTATGCATTGTTGTAGATTGTAAATGGTGCATTTGATAGCTATATGATAGTTGAATTTGGTTGTATATGTTGTATCGGTAGATGATTTAAATTTTTTTATCTCTATTTTTAGTTAGATTATGTTTATTTCCCTAGGGTATTTTGGTAGGCATTACATCTAGTAACAGAGTCCATGTTCATACACTAGGTACTCTAGTTTTACATGAGTCCGTTGTGTGAAATAGCAATTATCATGGGGAGCCTAGTGGTTTATCCCTACTTGTTATTTTTTTTGTATTTGTAGCCCTAGCTTTAGCTTATAGTTCCTTTGTTTCTTGGTTAGAGAATATGCCTGCTAAAGGCAAAGGTCATAGTCATGGATGTGATGGTTGTATGGGTACTTGACAAAATCCTTGTCCTGAGGTTTGTGAAGAGTTACATCATGAGGAGCAGCAACAAGATCAGCAGGGCGGTGATGTGATTCCATGGTTGGTGAATGCACTTCAGAATCTTCTTGATCAATTAGGACTGAGATAGGAGGAGAATCAAAAGAAGGAGTTTCACCATTCTATTCATCAAGAAAGAGAGTGATCATGTTCACCTCAGAGGAGAGTTGATGTGGATCTAGATGTGAGTGCAACTAGTCACATGAGAGATCTTTTGCGGGCTTGTCCTCCTACTTTTGATAGTTCTAGCAATGACATGGAGATAGAGACTTAGTTGTTGGATTTAGGTAGGTGTTCTTCTATGCACCCATATAGTAGTAACAACAAGATCAGGTGTGTGATTATGCATCTTCATGACTTTGCTCTACCTAGTGGTGTACGAAGGAGCAGAAGTTGCATCTTGATATTGTGACAGTATCCTGGGAGTTATTCCTTGAGTTGTTTTGTGCCCATTTCCTATTAGATCATTGAAGGTAGAGGAAGCCTGACAATTTTCATGATTTGAGGAATCAAATTATGTTAGTTGAGCAATACGAGCATAAGTTCTTTGAACTTAAGCAGTATGGTAGGATAGTCGATGATGAGTCGATGTTGATTCAACATTTCATTAGAGCTCTCAGTGACCGCATCAGTGGTGGGGTTCGGATGCACAATCCTAAGACATTTGAGGCAGCATTAGAGAAGGCACATTTAGCAAAGGATAACTTGGCTTTGGCATTGGGAGGTACACCAGGTGTGCAGAATATTAGTGCTCTAGTTTCAGGATTAGTTGCTACGGGTGCACAACTACATTATGTAGGATTTTCCATGAGTTATCCCTCTTCTTTTCCAAGTTTTCTGTGGTATCAAAAGAAGTATCCTCGGAGAGAGTTTTGTGCGTGGTGCTAAATCTCAGTAGGATAGAGATCATGATAGGATGCATGATAGGCACTCAGTTCCCTCCCAACCAGCTTGGAGTTTTCAGTAGTCAAGTAGAGGCAGTGTTCAGTAGATTAGTGCACCTCCAGATACCCTGGGATTTAGTAAAGGGAGTTTCTTTACTTGTGGACAATAAGGCCACTATGCATCCCATTTCCCTCAGAGATTCTCATAGATGTTAGGATAGAGACCAACATCTTTTGAGCCTATAGTAGGTGATGCAGGGAGATCTCATCATGTGTTTGCAGTGGTTGATAACTGTTAGGTTGAGCACTAGGCTACAGTTGATGAGACTATAGGTGAGATAGGTGGTGTCTCTTTCTCAATGCTATTTGATTCAAGTGCTTCTAATTCTTTCATTTCTCTTTTAGTAGCAGAGCGATGTAGGCTTGCTATGGCAAACAAAAGGTGATAGGTTGTAGGTTGAGTTAGCTATGGGGTCCAAGGTGGCAATTGATTCCATCATGCATGGTTGTGCATTGAATTTGGGAGTTCATACCACCTTAGTGCATCTTTGTTTTCTCTCTTTGGGTTATTATGGTGTTGTGTTAGGCATGGATTTTCTTATGTCTCATTAGGCTAGTATTGACTGTCATGGAAAGAGGGTGCAGTGTGTTGATGATGGTGGGGAGAGTGTGGAGATTGTGGGTGCACAGTGACCCATTTCTCTTTGCATATTTTTTGCTATGTAGTTGAAGCAGTGTGCGCGATAAGGTTGTTAGCTATTTGTAGTGAGAGTGGATGATTTGGATGAAGGAGGTAATCATGATAATCTCCTTCATCAACATCCCATTTTTTAGGAGTTTTCAAATGTTTTCCCTAGTGAGATTCCAAGTATGTCGTCAAAGTGCGATATATATTTTTGGATAGATTTGGTTGAAGAAGTTGAGCCTATATATAAGGCTCCTTATCAAATGACTATTCAGGAGTTGAGCAAGTTGAGATTGTAGTTGGAGGAGTTATAGGCTAAGGGATTTATCTGCCCTAGTGTCTCACTTTTGGGTGCACTAGTATTGTTTGTGAAGAAGAAACATGGATCTCTTAGGTTGTGTATTGATTACAGGCACCTTAATAAAGTCATGATGAATAACCAATATCCTTTGCTAAGGATTGATGACTTGTTTGATTAGATTAAGGATGCAAAGATCTTCTCAAAGATAGATCTTAAGTTCTGGTATCACCATCTAAGGATTCATGAGGCTGATATTCATCGTGTAGCATCATAAAATTGCAACCCTAGAAATTTTAACCACATTTGAGGTCCTCACCTTGGCGACTGCATCTTCCTTTCCAACTGAGACCCCTTTTTTCACCTTCATCCTAAGTTCCTCCCTATTTGAGCCATGAGATATCTTCAGGACCCTATCCATGTCCCAAGATAGGGCAGGACAGGGGTGTGGTGCCCCTATCACCCCCTCTTAGGGTGGTCCCGAGATAGGTCCCTCCAACCCTATCTGCATTTTGGGATTTCCAACTTCCTCGATGTTGGCCTTTGATGAATTAGATCCCTGTGGCATGTATAAAAGGGAGTTTGTCTTCTCATTTATAGATATAGGAAGAGGCAAAAAGGACGTATGAGAAAATATACACAAAGAGGCTAAATTCAAGCTAGGCAACCTCCATTATCATCATCAAGCATTCAAGCATTCAAGTCTTCTTCATTCATCCATTGGAGAAACATTGCAAAATCATTTGCAAGCATGTGTATGTGTTAGGGTTTTTTCATGTTACATGCCATTTCATGCGACACTTGTGATTTCCTTCAAGAAGCAACACATTCATCATCAACAAATTGTAGATCTACAAGGTATACACTTCTATTATTTACATTTAAGCATTTGCAATTACTATTTTTCAAGGTTGATTCCTCAACTGGGGTTTGCTTGAGGAAAACCCCTATCCACAACCCTTCTTCCCTTCTTTTGTGTGTGTAGGTTGTAGGTGTGCAGTTGTATTTTTAGATTTGGACTTAATTTGCAAAGGCAAAAAAACCCTTTTTGTTTCGTGGATTTTTCAGAGGACCGTGTGCACTTTCAACAAGGTCCCAATGAATTTTCTCCAAATTTACAGGGCAGATTCATATCAGTCTAAGTATCTTAGATCCAAAGTTACAACACAATATAGAACCGGTAGCTCCTCATTTCACTCATTCTACTTCCTTTTCCAGCATAGTCAACAAGTCAACTTTCCCATTTACAAAAGAGGGAAAATCACACTTCAACCCTTGCAATCCACTTGGAATTCACATCCTTATCTCCCTTGGATTTGGATCTAGTGGATTCAAGCACCTCTTTGAATTTAAATTTCTCCCAAGTGAAAATCATCCTAGTGACTTCCTTTCTCTCTTCTAGGTGGGGAGTCACTAGGGTTCAATTTCCCACTTTACATTTTGGTGAACATGACGTCTTACACATTAATTCTGATTTCTTATTACTATATCTAATTAATTGCAAGTTGAATTTCAAATTTTCATTTCCATGTTTGATCTATTTGCAAATTTTAGAGGTTAATTGCATCAAAACCCTAATTTTTCATTTTGAGGAAATTAAGCTTGTGAATTTCAAAATTTTAATTATTTGTTTTAGATCTGATTTCTATTTTGAAATTGCAATCCAAATCTGCCTTTTTATTCTAAAAATTCTGTGGTTAAAAAGAAAAACCCTATTTTTTAAGATCTTTCTATTTTCAACCTTTGATTGCTAATTTGACCGATCTAGACATCTCCAAATCAACTATTTTTTTTGGATTTTGCAATAAAATTTTAATATCTATCATCCTTGGAAATTTTGAAAAAAGTTGGTTAGACTATGTGCACTTTCAACACAGTCCCTGGCTTTTTTCCTAAAATTTCAGGAGATGAAATTGATTGTATTTTTTTGCTTAAATCTAGAAAATTGGCATACTTTATCAATTCTAACACCTCCTAAGGTCAAAAACAAATTCAAATTTCACCACTTTCATCTTTTTAATTAATTTTCATAAAAGGTCCTAATTTTAGATCTTCTTTTCTAGCAAATTAAGATTTTAATTAAGAGACTTTCAATGGAAATTAATAAATTGGATTTACTTTCTCTTTCACATATATTTACTACAATCATGTGTCAGATAAGGGTTTATTTCATTTCATGTTGCTTCTCTTCATTCACAGCACTTGGTCATATTGTGCTGTTAGGATTTCAAAATTATTCCCTTTTCAATTAGATCTCAAAGCTTTCATGTATCATTTATGTTGCATTATGGTGATGTTGTTAACAAAATGCATTTCCTATGTTAATCACCTCAAATCTTTTGTGGACCCTAAACCTAGAGATTCTAACCCTTGTACCTCTCCTAGGGTATCTTGTGTGGATGAGATGAGACCTAATTCTTTAACGAATGATCTTTCTAAAAAAGAGAAAGCATTGGAAAGTAATATGGACCCATTTTCTTCTCATACACATACCCTTGAGCAAGGGGAACAAAATCGAAACATTAACATTGTTACATCTTTAGATCCTCCTTATTCTCCTAAGACTTATCTTAAACATCAAAGTATATGTAGGGAGGATGATGTCAGGCATTTTATTCATAACCTTTCCGCTCACATAGAAATAACTAAAAATGAATTTTTAGATGATGAAGATGTTCATCCCCAATCTCCCAAAAAGGATAAGCTTGATAAAGGAAAGGAGATTGCCATTTCACATGATACTCCTTCATCTACAAATCCTTTTCTTCCCCCTGACACATAAGATTTCAAATAAATTCGTAATCTTATTCCTCCATCTATTCAATTGCAACATTCTTATAGTCGTGGCTTTCATATAATAACAAAACAAGGTTTTAAAGGATAAGGAATTGGGAAATTTGAGCAAGGAATTCGTGTCCCTATAAACCCTCCTACACAAACTACTACAAAAGGCCTAGGAAATAATACTCCTCTTTCTATGAATGAATTCATTAGGTTCCAAAACTTGAAAAATTATCTTCAAAGACAATAAATCAAAAGAGCTTGCAAGAATGCTTCTTCTTCAAAATGTCCTTTTTGTTCGTTTCATCAAACCCATGACCATAATGTTGATGATTGCCCTAATTTTCAAAAATCTATTCAAGATGGTATAGACAATGGAAAAATTAGAGTTGTGGATAATAATCCTTCTTCTTCTAACAATCCTTCTCCTTTATGTTAAGACGATATTTATCATCCTGAAAGACTAGCTACAAGAATCTATTGGAGATTGAAATATGTTAGGAACATTTCCTTTCCTCCTCAAAAGATGAACAAGAATCTTAAGCAAGTGAAAGGTATTGAATATTGCATTTTTCATGATTTATATTCACATTCTCTTGGGAAATGTTTTGCATTTAAGAAATTTCTTCAAAAGCAATATGATCTTGCATGAATATATCTTACAATAGATCTAATTGTCTTCCTTCACATCAAAATAGTGCATTAGCACTTTCTTTCTCTTCATGTTGCTCCTCACCCTCTTACATAAATATTCAACTTAGCTGGGGGATTTTTATCATTTGCGGTGGTGTTGTTTCAACTTTGCATACTTTGGGGCAGCAACATGAAATTCACTTTCGTTCTTCTTTCCATAGATTTATCTCTATCATTGTGCATTATTCATTATTAGATATCCTTTCTTGCATAGAGTTATTCCTATGTGAGCATATAATTGTTCTTTGGTTTTCCTCTTTGCTTGAGAGGAGTTTCTTTAATGAGTAGTGCACTTCTTCTCTTTCTTTCATTCTCTTGGAAAACTTACCTCTTTTATGGTTTTGATTATTTGCAAGTATGATATGCCCCTTAGCATGGAATGATCTCTTGAGAAGTATGTATCCCTTTCTTGAGAGGATTTGTTCCATTAGGAAGGTATATCACTTGAAAATAATTATCATCAAAAGTTGTGTAATGTTTTCTCCTTGTTCTCCTCACTTGGGGAGCAAGGATTTTCACTCCTTTCTCTTTCTTTTCACTATTTCCTTTAGGGGTTGCATTTTTCATATGTGATTATCATTTCTTACAATGGTATGCTCTTATGATTAATCCCCCTTAGGGAATATGTGATTCTTTTTCTCTCTTCCTTTTAAAGATTACCACTTCTTGAGACATGTATTTCACATATACTAATGTCTTTCCTTCCATGCATTCATGAAAGTACATTGTGCATTTGATTATGTTTAATCTATCTCTAGAAGATTGTGTAAGTTCTTCTCATTGTCCCTACACTTGGGGGGAAATGATCACTCTCTCTCTCTTTCTCTAGGGACCCACTTTTCCCTATTTTGTGGATTGTGTGAGTTATATTCCTTGATGTCATTCCTTGTACAAAATTGTTGGTGGTTTTCTTAAGGATTCTCTCTTATACAAGAGGTGTAAGTCCTTGAATATAACTGCTTTCCCACTTGGTAATGTACATCTATGATAACTTCACCCATCCCTCTTGGGGCTAAAAGTGAGTCATACCTCATCAAGAATCCCTTTTATCTAAGAATAGGAGGAAGGATCATATTCTTGTTCTCTCCTTTTCTTTGTTCTAGAAGATGTTATATTTGTCTAAGACAACTCCTCTTGGAGGAAGATGTTTTTTTAACAAAGATCTCTTCTCCTCCAAGGATCTCCTTTACACTTACAACAAGATATGTCTTTTCAACTATCTTATCTTGGCTTGAAGAGTATTGCATCTCTTTTTTGGATTTATGACATTGTTGTATAATGGATATCTTCTTTGTGATGAAGGTAGGTATCCTTGTTATACTTTCCTTAAGATATCAACATCAAACTATGTTGACATCTTAAGGGGGGGCACCCACATTTCTCCTTTTGTACTATATTTCTCTTGTGCATTGTATCTATTGAACAGTTGACATTCTTGGAACCAGAGGGCATCCTCTTAGAGAAAGATATCATCACTTTTCTCTTGTACAATGGGACATTATTGGAACCAAAGGGTAGCCTCTTAGAGAAAGATGTCATCACTTTTCTTTTGTACAGTAGGTCATTCTCAAAACCAGAGCATAGACTCTTAGAGAGAGATGAGCCTTATTTTTTCTGGTACAATGGGTCATTCGTAGAACCAGAGCATAGACTCTTAGAGCGAGATGATGCCACTTTTCTCTTATGCAGGGTGATTATTCTTGAAACCAGAGCATAGACTCTTAGAGTGAGATGTCACACCTTTCTTGACAGTTGTACTATACATCTTATACAGGTTGTAGAGTACTTGGGCATAGACTCCTATGAGGTGCTTCAAACCTCACTGCACACATGCGCATGAGGTTGGGTGGAACTAACGATGTTCTCAATCTCCTCCCTTACATGGATCACCCAGGTAGACTCTAGGGGATAGATTTCCATGTCCTTTTCTCCATGGATCACCTATTTTTAGGGGCGATGTGTCCATGGTTTCTCTCTTGTTTACCTTTCTTCTCATGGATCAACAAAGTGTGTATTCATGCCCTCTCTCTCCTTCCTCTCATGAACCCATGGTTTTACTATAGATGGTTCATGGATGATGTCAGCTTTTCTCTTTTATGTGATCACTTGTGTTTATGTGGTGGCATTTGTATTTGTGTTTTATTAGTTGTTGAGACATTTGAGTATCGAGGTCTCCTCAGCTAGTTGGTTTATGGTCTTGTGTCTTGTGTCTTGTTTTTGTTGTGTGTCTTTTGCACTTTGTTTTGTTTTGTTTTGTGTTTCTTGTTCCTTTTTTCTTTGTGTCCTCTTGCATATGTTTGAGTGAGTTAAGATCCTAAGATTGGGGGCTTGGTTCCTCAAGATTAGTTACATCTTATACTCCTTGTGGTATTGCTCTACATCCCTCATCTTAATCTTAATTTCTTCTAGTTTATTGGTAGTATTGGCATAATCCATACTCCCGCTAAAGTGGGGGTTAAATGTAGCATCATAAAATTGCAACCCTAGCAATTTTAGCCACATTTCAGGTCCTCACCTTGGCGATTGCATCTTCCTTTCCAACTAAGACCCTATTCTGCACCTTCATCCTGAGTTCCTCCTTTTTTGAGCCCTCAGATAGTCTCAGGACCCTATCCAGGCCCCAAGATAGGGCAGGACAGGGGTGTGGCACCCCTGTCCCCCCTAGGACAGGGGTGTGGCGCCGCTATCCCCCCTCTTAGAGTGGTCCCAAGATAAGTCCCTCCGACCCTATCTACATTTAGGGATTTCCAACTTCCCCGATGTCCACCTTTGGTGAATTAATTCCCTAAGGCATGTATAAAAGGGAGTTGGTCTTCTCATTTGCAGATATAGGAAGAGGTGAAAAGGACGGATGAGAAAATATATATAAAGAGACGAAATTCAAGCTAGGCAACCTCCATTATCATCATCAAGCATTCAAGCATTCAAGTCTTCTTCATTCATCCATTGGAGAAACATTACAAATTCATTTGCAAGCATGTGTGTGTTAGGGTTTTGTCATGTTACATGTCATTTCATGTGACACTTGTGATTTCATTCAAGAAGGAAAGCAGTCATCATCAACAAATTGCAGATCTACAAGGTATACATTTCCATTATTTGCATTTAAGTATTTGGAATTACTTTCTTTCAAGTTTGATTCTTCAACTGAGGTTTGACTGAGGTAAACCCCTATCCATAACCCTTCTTCCCTTCTTTTCTATGTGTAGGTTGGAGGTGCACAGCTATATTTTTAGATTTGGACTTCATTTGAAGAGGCAGAAAAACCCTTTTCATTTCGCGGATTTTTCAGAGGACCATGTGCACTTTCAACACGGTCCCGACAAATTTTCTCCAAATTTACATGGCAGAACTATATCAGTTTAAATATCTCAAATCCAAAGTTACAATGCAATCCAGAACCATTAGCTCCTCATTTCACTCATTCTATCTCATTTTCTTGCATAGTCAACAAGTAAACTTTCCCATTTACAGAAGAGGGCAAATCACACTTCAACCCTTGCAATCCACTTGGAATTCACATCCTTATTTCCCTTGGATTTAGATCTAGTAAATTCAAACCCCTCTTTTGAATGTAAAATTCTCCCAAGTGAAACTCATCCTAGTGACTTCCTTTCTCTCTCCTAGGTGGGGAGTCACTAGGGTTCAATTTTCCACTTTATACATCATATAACATTTCGCATTAGATATGGACACTATGAGTTCACAGTGTTACCTTTTGGTCTCACTAATGCTCCGTCATTCTTTATGAGCTTGATGAATGGAGTTTTTAGGAAGTACCTCAAAAGGTTTTTTCTTGTATTCCTGGATGAATATTGGTTTTCTCGAGATCAATGGAGGAGCACGAGGAGCACATGAGGCAGGTTTTGCAATATGTTCAAAATAATTAGTTATATGCAAATGTGGTGAAGTGAAAGTTCTTCCAGACTGAGGTGAGGTGTCTTGGTCATGTCATTTTAGGAGAGGGTATCATAGTAGATCCCTCCAAGATTCAGGCTATAGTGGATTGGTTGGCACCCACTAATGTGGGTGAGGTTCACATCTTCATGGGACTTGTAGGTCATTATCACATATTTGTTCAAGATTTATCGAGGATTTCTCACCGTATCACTTCTCTTCAGAGGAAAGGGAAGAATTTTGTGTGGTCAAATCAATGTGAGACGAATTTTCGGATCCTTAAGGAGCATATAACTAGTGCACCTATTCTAGTAGTGCCAAATCCTTTACATTATTTTGTGGTGTGCATAGATGCATCCTTGGAGGGTCTTATAGTAGTGTTGATGCAGGATGGTAGAGTGATAGAATATGAGTCACATAAGCTCAAAGATCATGAGTTAAATTACCCTACTCATAATTTAGAGATAGCGGTAGTGGTGCATTATTTGGTTTATTAGAGGTATTTCCTTCTTGGGCATTAGTTCGAGCTACACAGTGATCACCATAGTTTGCAATACATTTTCACGCAACCGAACTTGAGTGCTAGGCAATGACATTGGATGGAGTTCTTGTGCGAGTATGATTTTGAGGTGAGATATATTCAAGGTAAGGAGAATGTGATAGTGGATGTCTTGAGTTATTGGAGGCATGAGGTTTTAGTGGTGACTCTTAGTGTAGACTTGAGGAGTAGAATATTTAGTGCCCTTCCTTCAGACAGTTGGTATCAAGAGGTTAGAGTAGAGATTGCATTGGGGAGAGATTTGGATGAAAAATATGCAGGTTACTCTTTGGAGCCCGTTGATCTTCTTTAGCATTTAGGGTGTATATATGTTCCACCTTCAGATGATCCTCGAGCATTGATTCTATCAGAGGCCCATCGTGCACCTTACTTGGCACACCCTAGAGTCAAGAAGATGCACATAGATTTATGACAACTATATTATTGGGCAAACATGAGGAGATATATAGCAGACTATGTGTCATGTTTCTTAGAGTGTCACTGGGTGAAGGTAGATCACTGGCATCCAACTAGTTTGTTGTAGTCAAACTTGGTTCCACAGTGCAAATGGGACATTATATCTATAGATATTATCGATAGTTTGCCTTTGTCTTCATGTCATTGCGATGCTATCATGGTCACTGTTGATAGGTTGACCAAGGTGGCAGATTTCTTGCTAGTCAGATCTTCATACATAGCAGTGTCTGTGGCTCATATTTTCATGGAACAAATAGTGAGGTTGTGTGTGTGAAAAGTGGATCATATCTGCAAGCTATATCTGAATACACAACACTTCAATTAAGTCATTAGATTCATGGTTAGTAAATCAATAATCAGTAATAAACAATAAACTATTACAAAGCAACCTATTTCCTTCTAGTAGATGTGAGTTTAGTATTGCTCTCAGATGTTTATATGCAATACCAGTGACTAGACAACATCTAAACGAAGGATTTAATCTATATGAGCATAAGATTGAGCTAAATGAATGCATGATTAAGCTAGATGAATGTAAGATTTTCCAGATTAATCCAACATGATTTAAGAAATAGTAAGCTAGATGATCTAATAAGTATGCAATAACTAATATGTGAATATCTAAATGCACAAATCTTAATGAACCTAGAGCAAAAACAACATGTTAACAATGTATTCTCTAGGATCCTTGAATGAGAGATGAAGGCCTAAATTTATAGAAAATTTAGAAATAAACCAACGGTTGACATCAAATGATGATGAGTAGTCAAGATTTTCCAAGAAGAAGCACAATCTAGGTGAATTGATGTGATTGGCTGCTTTTCTTAGTTTTAAAGAAAAGTGAACTAAAATTAAGATAAAATCAGGAAAAACTGATTTATTCTCTGTTTTATTCAATTTTGATATTTAATTGTTTTAATTGCTTTCTCTGAGATTATTTTCAAAATTTTTAATTTGATTTTCAAGATTATCTCCATTTGATTTCTTTTCTCAAATTTTAATTCTTTTTTCCCCAATTAATTCCTTTTTTGATGATTTAATGGCAAATTGATTTATTTAATTAAATATACTAGGATATTTAATAAATAAATAGGATAATTGTTTTAAAATGATTTATTTGAAATGATCAATTAATTAAATAATTATTTAATTAATATTGGTTGATTAATTTGCCATGTGACATTAATGATTTAAGAAATTAATTGTGTACTCAAGATTAATTTAATTACCTTTGGTTAGGACGTTGGTGATGAATTCGAGACTAGGGGGCCTATGGTTTTAGATGGCCATTTTTAGGGTATTACATTTGCCCCTCTTTGAATTGATGTGCGAGCAGTGCGTTGATTCAAAGAAAATTTGATGTCTAGGAGATACCAGTTCTGAACTTGATTGATCATGAACTAGATAAAGAGTGAGATATTCAGTTTGTTTTGAAGTAGTGAAACTGAACAAAGTGATTGAAAGCGATACCGATCTCGAACTTGATTGAACTAGGACCGATGAAGAGAAAAGATACCGAACTTGAACTTGATTGATCAAGAAGCGGATCTTACTGATCTAGGACTTGATTGAACTAGACATGATGAGCGAAGATAAAACCGATCTTGAACTTGATGGATCAAGATACAATGAGAGAAGATAAACTATCCAGCTTGATTCGATGCGATGAAACTAAACACCTTTTTAGATTGAGCATGTGATCAAAGATACTCTTTAAACCCTTGATTGAGTTTAAACAAATAATCATCTTGATGAAAAGCGATGAAACTGATTAATGTTAAGAGACTGATTTAGACGAAGACAATATCAACTTGATATGAAGCAATGAAATTGATATGCCCCTAGAGATTGATTCGATTCAGATAAACGAGAAATCTCAACTTGATATGAAGCGATGAAGCTGAGATGCCCCTAGCAATGAGGTCTTATTTGATGTTCGGTAAAGATTAGTTTCTTGACTTGCAATGAAGATATTGAAAGAAATTCTTGACTTTGAGGATGATGATGTCATGAGTATGCCCCCTCTGGAGCGAAATAGAAAGATAGCGAGGGTACGACGATTTTAGGAAAAAAAATTAGCAGTGATAAGTTATTTGAGCACAAAGATTAATGTTGAAATTTTAAAATCAAAGTTGAGTTGAGAATTAAATTGAGATTTAGCATTGAATTGAGCACAAATTGAAGAAAAGAATGAGCAGTTGATGAAAGCATGAAATGGTCTCAGTTGTACAAAATTCACTAAGAAGATGATCTCAAATTTTGATTTCGATCCCGAAAATGGAATCAAGACCATCGATTTAGCCTAGGGTACAAATTTGATGTCCATTGTAGCAAGTTGAAAAATTAGGGTTTTGGCTATATAAAGGGTCCATGTGTGATTTTCAAGTCATTTTCATCTCTCCAAGTTTGAAAGTTTAAAAACCCTTTGTGAAGAAAAATGGCCATTCCTATCTGGGAGCACCATTTTGAGTGCCAAAGACATCATGATCGATCGTGAAACTATGACCCAGCGGTAAGTGATCGATCGTAAGCCTGTTTGATTTCTTAAATTTTGAATTTTGATTGATTTTTTTGCATTTTTAAGTCATTTATAGGTATGTGCCTCTGTTTATCATGCAGGATAAGACCATTTCTCATATGATAAACTATTGCCTTAGTGTTTTATCGTATGGGCATATAGGGTTTATCGTATGATGTGGGCCCACGTCTCATACAAAAGTGTGCTTGAGTGCCCATTTTATCATGCGATGTATAATGTTTTTTCGTATGGTGATAGTTTATCATGCTATATGTAATCCTGATTCATATGAAATTATGCCCTTCTATGAAAACTTGTATGAAAAACAACAAGCATTTTTAAGGGTCAAAACGTCAATTTTTTATTTTGCATTTTTTATATTTGGATTCACAAGCATGTTTACCATATTTGTAACATAATTTGGATCACGTGTTGACAGTGTTTATGTTTGATTTTGCAGATTCGTTTGTCAGATATCTTGTTTCGATGTGTTTATCCACTGACAATGGGTTTAGTTTGCAGTTTATATGACGTAGATGGGATCATATCGATTTATACGGGTTTCGATACCTTCTTCAGATGCCGGCTATCTGTGTAAATCATGGGATGTTGACTGTATTAGCAGAGGGGTTTCATTCAGAGCACAACACTTTCCATTTACCTATAGGAGAGATGACAATCACACCTAAGGATGTCTATCAGATTCTCAAGATTTCGTTTGCTGTCAACAAGGTTGATTACGATTCTACTCAGTGGCCAGGTATCTTAGCATTGAGACGGATATTCCACGATGAGACTATCCTTGAGCATGCCATCACATGGGATATTTGATGACTAGATATAGTGAGAAGTTTCCGCTGGCATGTGTTTTAGCGGGCATCATTGGTTGTTTTGTTATGCCAGATAGGGGTCAGTAGGGTTTTCTGTGTGGTTGGGCGAGGATGCTTGAGAGACTGTTGACTCAACCTGAGAGATTAGGGTGGAGATCCTATTTGCTGGCACATATGTATCATGAGATGCATGAGATCATGTATCGGAGAGGAAAAGCATGACAGTAGGAGTTTTAGTTTTGTAGATATGGGCATGGGAGCACATCCCAGTATGCAGGCCGATAGTAGATGATTCTAGAGACCCATACCAACCTATTATATATTTCTATTCAAGTTATGTTATTCAGCCCCATTTGGGCAAGATAGATTACTAGAGGAGATAGCTAGATGATTTGATCATGGTAGTATGGAGACAGTATAGTGGTCTGGAGCTATTGGATGATTGGGAAGCGTAGAGGAAGGATATGTTTATGACTCATCCTCTCATTGGTAGATTAGTTTCTATTATTGAGCAATTTGTAGTGTCCATGGTTATGAGGCAGTATGGCAGACCATAGGGTATATCTCAGGAGTTTACAGCCTATGCTCGATATGGAGATGAGGAGAGATGAGGATGGGCTCTAAGGTTATCTTACACGCTGAGCATGCATGAGTTAGTGGGATTATAGTGACAAAGGTGGGATTACCTAGAGGATATTGCAGATCTAGGGGTATTGCCCCAGTATAGGGATTGTTTCCAGCGACATTCATTTCCTAGATTCACGGATCTCGAAGAGCATGTGCCACTCATAAAGGAGGTTGAGGATGAGGAACTAGCATAGGTACAGGTACCAGGTCAGGTATAGGGGCAAGGATAGGTGCAAGGGTAGAGAGAAGATGCACCTAGGTGAGCAAGAGGTGATCCTAGGGCTAGTAGCAATAGGATAACAACTGGAGGGAGACAATGGTAGAGAGGGAGGGTGGATCTCTAGGTGTTGTTGGGGTTGAGGCTAGTGGTGCTAGGGCAACAAAGGGTGGAGGTAAGGAGGAGAGAGAATATCCTAGGTAGGTTAGGTAGCGGAGAGATGAGCAGGGTATGGAGAGAGAGGTGGAGATGGCGGGAGAGAGCAGGGATATCCAGATGTAGTATGGTCTCTGTGATCATGATTGATAGGTTTGTAGGAATAGTTGATAGTGGTGTAGACATTGCTAGCAGAGTGAGACTGATAGCTTGTTAAGATTAGAGCTGAGCATGATCGATAGCTTGTCGAGGTGAGAGCAGAGCGAGATCAACAACTTGCTAAGGTGAGAGTAGAGCATGATGCTCTTCAACGAGAGGTTTTGCATCAGACGAGTTAGGCAACCTATTACGTTGCAGCTTATAGCGTAGCGGTCCTAGTAGCGTAGCAGGCGGTTCCATATTCTTAGTATATTGCTTGATCTGAGGGAGCTAGGGCATCTAGATAGGATGTCAGCTAGTAGGCACCACTTCCTCCACCTGGCGATGAGGGAGAGGCAGAGAGCTAGCTTATTAGGTCTATTAGATTTTTTTATATATCCCATTTTTTGTAGCCTATATGATTCTTGCTCCGAGGAGACATTGTATACGACAGTTGATAGCATTTGTACTCTGAGACACTGAGATTATGATGATATATATGAGATCTTGATTTCATTTCATCTTACTTGTGTTGATTGATTATGAGATGTCTTTATATATGCTTTATTCTATATGTATGCATATTTTTTTTCAGTATGGATGTATTCAATGCATATAACATGGATGTTTATTTATTTTTTGTTTCTTTTTATAAATAATGATGCAAATGAATGAGGAGAATAAGTAACCATTAATGCAAATGTTTATTTTTCATCATGCAATAATATGAATGTAAATAAATGTATAATGAAATGTATGGATCTATATAAGATGCTTATGTCTGCATTTAACATCTTAATATACAAGTACTCGATCAGAGAAATGATGATGAAAAAGAGACCACTTAACTGATAAATGACAACTGCTTCAAACTCTCATTCATAAGATAAAGAGATCATTGTTATCATGCTAGAATCACTTTAAATGCATAAAACTTAGAATGAATGCAACCTAGATGTAGTCACTGGATTTAGTATGCTTAATTTTTATGATTGAGTGTTTTACAAGTAGAGCAGGAAAAAGAGAGTTATTTTATTGTCATATGCAATATTAATTATCTTGTCTGTAATGACCCTTTTTCGTTCATATCCTTGGACAGATTGTGCATGCATCCGGATTGCACATTAAAGAAATTCCCTCAAACAGACAAGGAAATGATGGCAACCTCCCTGTAGCATACAAATAAGCGGAGTCGAGGTATGTATGGTGATTTCACCTTGATGTGAAGGCACTTATCATAGACACCCAACTGATTTAGATGTTTCCAGATCATCGAATTCATTCCTACAAGCAAAAAACAAAGAAAATTGTTATGCCCCCAATCCTTGCTCCTCTTAGTCAAGATAGACTTCCTTGAGTTACTCAGAGGGAATAATAATCAAAAACCAATATAAAAGAAAACACAAAGAAAATTTTCAATTATATCTCAATCTGTTTAGTGATTGTTTTCAGTAGTCTTGTTTTGCTTGTTTACTCAGTGATAAAACTCTTTAGTAGTTAGGAGAAAGGATGACTGACTCAGATTGGATGACCTGGTGCTACCAACAGAAAGATTACTTGGTTGAATTACTCAGGACATGTAAATTGATCAATTGATTATCCTAAGACTAGGAAATTGATTGGTTTCAAGCCATGAGGGTTCCAAAAGAACCAGGATGTCACAAAAGTGACTAAAAGTTATGTACAAGTAAAAGCAAAGATGCATTACTTCAGTACAAGAGATAATACTAACCTAGACAAAATCCAGGAACCATATTGATCTATGTCATTGTTTTGATTTATGTGATAATTGATAGGAATGTCTAGTTTCAAAGAGTAAGTACCTCGTATAAGACCGATCAGTCTAGTTTTAAGTGCACCCTTCCTTGTATAAGACATGATGATGTTTGATATAGTTTGATAGATTGATTAACAAGACATGTGATAAGTTTGATTGCAGACCTTGAGAGTTTGTCTATGATTGATTTGGTTTGATGGATGGTCTATGCTTTCTTTCTTTGATTTTCATTTTTTTATTTTTTTTTCATTTTTTTTTTAAGGAATTTTTCAGGATATTTTATGATTTTTAGGATTTTTTCAGCTATGCCCCTAGTATACAGACCTATATGACATGATAATCTGCAAAATGCATGTGGAGACAATGAATTTTTGATATGACCTATGTTAATGCAATATGCATGATGGAGATGCATTTCCTATTAGAACAAGGATGACCGTGTTTGTTTAGCACTTTGTAATACACCAATTGAATTAGAGGTACAAAACATTTCATAGATAAGCTGTCAATCGATCCTTAAGGTCCCTTGGAACATCCAAATAAACACACTAGGATTTACAAATGGAGACACAGAAAAATTCCCCATAGATTCTTGAAACTTTGATCTTCTTTTGCCCATGTGAGTGCAAATGAGTTAATTCCTGCTCTTGTGTTCACTAAAGATCCTTAGCATCCTATATGACTAGCTACATGGATTATTCTAACTTAAAAAGCATCTTGAATAAAGCCTTGTTGGTAGCAAGGTTTTAGAGCTCTGACGAGGTTATAGACTGTAATCTCTCAAATATTGCTCCATTGCCATCAGGCATCCATACCCCTGATGGAGTTACTCGCATGTTCCCATAGTCAAGCCTTTTGTCGCACTTTATATGCATGATATTTCAGTTATATATCATTGCTCTTTTTCCTTGAGATGAATATTTGGCATAGCACTTTTTCTTTTATATTTTCTTGCCTTGACTTGTAAGTAATGAAACCTACTTGGGTGTGACAATTATAGCAGCGCCGAAGTAGAATTTTAGATTTTTCACTAGTCATATGATCAACTAGGTGTCTCAAATGAATTAGAGACTTTATTCATGTGTTTGAGATATAGCAATTGATAGATTTCGGGTTAACAAGTCTCAAATAGTGAAATCACTACCCAACCATAAGTAAAGCATCATCACAGGGTAATGTTGAAAATGAATGACTTTAGGACCTCAAAGACTTCATGTCCAAATATCTAAGAAAGGAGATGACCCTTGTTTTTCTTGAATGCAAACAAATGATAAACGTGGATAGTTGCCTTGTTTTATTAATGTTGCTATATGCAAATGCAAAAATTTTGTGAATGTGATGCATTTAAAAACTATATGCGATGCAGTGCTTTGAATAAAATGATATGAAACATAGAAGCAAAACCTGAACTAACCCATCCCTTAGATATAGTATCGTTTAAGGTGCATGTTGTTCATAGGGTCAGGGAGTTTTGTGTAGGTAGTTCATTGGTCCAACATAAAGATGTGTTTCCAAGAAGGACTCAACTAAGTGTATATGTCCACCATCTCCATTGTTGATTTCCTTAGTTTTTGGATTTTGTGATGAAACTAGGGTAAAGTCTTATGCAAAGGATCAGATAAGGGGTATGGGAAGATGAAAAAGAGGTGTTGGATAATGGATCAGATATTGAAAGTTTTGTGCATGAGTGAATGCAAATGTTTGTGGGATCACCATTGGCACACATCTTGAGGGATGGTTGATTGATGGAGGAAAATTAGATCTCAGAGTTTGAGATTTGGATGGAGGAACAACAAGAGATTTTGGGACATAAGAATCCAAAATGGATGAAGGAGGTGATGGAGAAATAGATTTGGAAGGTTTGGATGGAGGAACAACAATCTTGGCTATTGATTTGGATTTTTATTTAGACTGTTGTGCTTCAAGGAGATGCTTAGGGATCCACATGGTTTTTGACTTTTCATGCTTTTGTAGTTTCTTGGAATGCATTGCTTCTAAAAGTGCCTTAGGAACCCATATATATTTTGATTTTGCTTTCTTTCTCTTAGTGGGCCTTTGTGTCCCTCTAGATGGATGGAAGGTATGCAAAGATGTACACCTTTGTTGATCTTGCACAAGGGATGGAGGAATATAGGATCCTAAAATGGATGGAAGAGATGAAGGGGAAGGCATGTATTTGGATTGTGGTTTAATAGGGATACCAACATCTTGAGGAATTTCACTAAAGCCATGACCCTTAATATTTTCTTTAATATGGAGAGGTTCTTGCTTGTGAAGGTCTACCCCTTTGCATTTATAAATATTTTGACTTGTAGGATCATGAGAGGGTTTTGTAGGCATGAAAGATCCTTGAGGTGAACATGGAGGATTATGACAAGGAGATGAAGGTATACTTTGATCTTGATGTGGAAGAGGACCATTGGATAGAGTAGGAAGGGTGTTTGACTCTTCATTTTGAATAGGATCATTTGAAAAGGTGGAAGAGGCATCATGATCTTGTTTAGGAAGCATGATTTTCTCTTGAGATGGAAGGGGATCATCTTGGAAGAAATGGAAAGGTATAATGGGATCATCATGGGATTCTAGGGAGGTAAGATCCTTTTCAACCATTGGATAGGATGGCTCTTGAGATAGCCCTTGAGGGTCAACATGAAAAATTTCATCATTAGGTTCATTATTTGAGGGATATGATATGGATTGTTGTTGAGAAGCCTTCGGAGATGGAAGCATCATGGAAGATATGGAGGCTACATGTGGGCCATTGCTAGATGCAGTTTCATGATGTTGATCATGCTTAAAAGTAGTTCTTTCTTTTTCTTTAGGTGAGTCATTAGGATCTTCAATTTTAATGACACCATTATCAATGAGATCTTGAATCTTATGTTTTAATTTCATGCAATTTGAAGTCTTATGTTCATTTTGTCTATGATATGCACAATACTTACTCAAAAATTCACATCCCCATGTGGTCTTTTTAGGCAATATGATAAGATTATGCTCAAGAAGCTCTTTCAAAGTCAACTCAATAGATTGCCCCAAAGGTGTAAACTGTCTATCTAGAGGATATTTGGAGGAAATGTCTTTATGTCTTGGTGAAGGTGTCTTGTGAGCTTGTTTGAGATTTGGCTTTCAATTATCAATTATTTGCTTGTTTTTTATTGTCAAATCATATAATTGTTTTAGCATTCCTTGAAGTTTCTCTCTTGATATCATGCATTTTTTTTTCAAATGGAGTCATTGATTTATTTTGTTGCATTTTCATGTCATATATTTCTTTCTTGATATCTTGAATTATTTGAGTCAAGGTAGCCATAGGAATTGGAGCTAAGGTATCCATTTACAGTTGATAGCGAGAAGTGTTAAAGATGTCAAGGTGAGATCAAAGCTAGTTGTTCGTTGAGATCATAGGTTGATGTTTAAACTTATGCAGGTGAGATACACTGACTCCGATTTTGAGTCAAGGCTAAGTAGCCTAAGTGATACTTGAGAGTGAATTTTGGAAACCAGATTGGCTGACTGGATTAGGTTGATTGAGCTAGCTAAGAGGTAATCGATAAAATCATGCTACATAGCTACAGAGGGTACACTACCAAGGTGTCTTATGCTCAGGATTACGATGACCATTTTTATGCTTGTTGTAGACTAATTTGGGCAAATTTGACTATTTTGACTGACAAGATCAGGAATTTGTACAATAGAGTTTTCAGACCCAGATGACAGCTTAGCAGTTTCTAGACGATAAAGATAGTTTTTCATATGAGTTGTTGCCTGATTTCGTATGATAGTTGGGCAGACTCCAGATGATAATTATTGAATGTGATTTATATTCGTACAACAAACTGTAAAAGAACAGACGATAGTTTTTCAGACTCATACAATAGTTTTAGCAAGGCTAGACGACAAACTATTAGGATCAATTAAGACTCTTATGACAGTAGGTATGTACCAGGATGATAATTCAACACACTCATATGACAGAGGACTCGACAGAAATGAAATTTTGATGGCCAGAGTTTTAACGACTAACGAAGACCAGTTTTTGGACATGGACTGATGTTTCTGTAGACACTTAAAAATAATTATTTTAATTATTTTTAATTTCTCACATAATTAATTTATTAATTAATTATGCAAGTTCTAATTCTCCTCAATATTAATTAATTATAATTAATATTGTCACTATAGTATGTGATTGATTTATTTAATAAATCAACCCCTCTCTTTACTCTTCTAAAAATTAAATCTTCTCAAATCCTCCCTTTAGCTAATTAATTTCAATTAATTAGTTAACCTACATGATTCATACAAATCATCTTCCTAATCCATCATTAACCTAATCAATTCTTCTAGAAACTCCCTAAACTTAACCGTATTCTTCTAATTTTTAATTCCCTCCACTCATTCTCTCTCCTAGTCAAATCCTCCTACAAATCTTATCCCACCTAACCTTTCCTCTAATCCCCCTCCTAATGAGTTGCTAGTGGCTAATCATCATGATTAGCCACAAAGTCAACTCCTTGTCCCTTCCATCCAACCACTATCCTTAAATGCTCTTTTCCTAGGTTCCTCTAGGCATTTCCTCTCCCAAGGAATTTTTAATTCCTTCTTATTCCTCCAATCCCCACGATCATTCCTTTTTGAAAAATTTTAAATTCCTCCTCTCCATTCTTCAAGGAATGTCCCATCCCTTGCTCTTCTCAAGGCACATTAGGAAGTCTTCCCAATGCATCTTGAGGAGTGTGGAGACAAGAAATGCCTTTAAGGCATATCTCTTGGTCTTCACACCCTCTCTTGAGCCTTGTGTGAGCTCACAAGAAATCCTAGCCATCCATTCTTCCTCTCCTCTTCCTATAAATTGAGGACTCCATCCCTTCATTCATCATCTCCAAGTTTAGTAATCTTATGTTGCTAGTTTGAGCCTAGAAAAGTCATCATAGTATCCTCACCATGTCAAAATCATCTCCCATCCACAGTTAATCATCTCATCCATATCATACCTCAAAATCCATCTCATTTGTGCACAACATTGGAGAACCATCCACATCAAGTAATCAAAGGAGCACATCAAGTGGAGCATCATCAAGGGGCACCTTCACTTCATCAAGCTCAATCTGAAGGAGAAGGTAAAAAGGTTTTGTGAGGTATATGCATGTCATTCATGTTTTCGTGTGATTGAAGTTATGTCTTTTGATTTCATATGTTTTTATGTTTGATTTGCATGATTTGTTAGCTAATCCTCCTCATTCTCCTTTTCACCACCTTCATTTTGGCACGCTCGGTGGGACCCACATCCCTGAAAACTAATATTTTTGTGAGTTTTTGTGAGTTGTGAGACGCACATTCCAGATAAGCGCGAAAGACTGCAAATCAGTGCGAGTGACTCGGATTCAGCACGACAGAAATCCTATTCTGGCACTTGCGTAGGCGCATCAGCGCGAGCGCAAGCGCATAAGCGTGACCACCCCATAACATTTAAATTTATCCTGCTCTCTATTAAATTTTAAAAATCTTGCTCTCTATCTGTCTGTTTATCATGTGCGCAGGCATTTCGACGCGAGCACAGGTGTTTTGGTGCGAGAGATTTAAATTAGTGTGACAGTTTTTATAAAATTCCCGCTCTTTTTATTAAATTTAAATTTTAAAAATTTTACCTACTAATCTGTCAGGTTTTTATTTTTAGGGTTTCAGCGTGAATGCAAACATTTTGACATGGGTGCATGCATTTCAGCGTGAGCGATTCAGATCAGCGCAACATATAGGTATAAAATCCTTTTGTATTCTGTGTTGATTGTTATCTTTTTTTTTACTAGTTTTATTTACTGTAGTGTGTACGCAGGTGTTTCAGTGCCTACGTAGGCACTTCAGCATGACTGACTGCACTTCAGTGCGTGCGCTGTATGTGTAGTGTAGTAGGTACTAACTTCCTTTTTTTTAGTGTTGTAATTTGAATCGATCGTCCAAGACCTTAAACAACAGAAAAAACTACTAATTCACTTTTTTGCAGGTTGCCTAGGAGACTCAACCAAACATTGTGCTTTTTTTTTAATTAGGCACCTAGATGTTAATTAAAGGGTGAATGAATCATTGTTTTATGTGTTTTGAGAAAAGCGTAAAGGTAGGAGACTATTCTCTCTTCTAGCTAGATGATCAAAAATCCAGACCCTCCAACCTTTTCTTGTTTGATTGCATGCTTACCCTTTGCGGGCCTGCCCTCCCAACTTGCTCTTTGAAAAGGTAAGAGGGGAACGACCCAAGTGAGTACACCCAGAACTGGGGTTCCCAACTCACTATAATAAATAGGCCATTGACTATGAAAGGGTCAATGGTTGGGGCTATATGAGAGTTCACTCTCACATTGGATGCTTAGCAGGATCCTAGAGATCTCAATCATTCTTGTGTGATTGCTAAGTTCTTGGTGCTTCTTTGGGCTAGAGGCCTCAATTGCGCTTGTGCAACTACAAAGGGTAGCTCCTAATGGGAAGACTTACTAAACACCTTATTCATAGTAGCCAAAAACCTTCTAGTCATTGGTGCAAGAGGTCGTACCTCCGAAGCCACTCATATTTTTACAGCCCTTAGTAGAGACACAAAGTTCACCATGAGGAGTTTTCATGGGAATTGATGCTTGGCTTCCCTAAAGAAGTTAGTGTTGTGGAGGGGAGTCAGTGGGGTCAAGCATCTAAGTGTCTACTCTGGGTTAGCATAGCTGGGAAACCAATTGGGATCCAATGACTATTGTCCTTGCTAGCCTTAAGAGTGTTGTATATGAGCATGAGTGTCTTTGAGTTAAAATACATTTGATCATTTTGTTTTCTTTGTTTGATACATACTTACCAAGAGTAAACTAGAGAACACATCATTATCCTCAAACACTTGTCCAAACACAAACAATTATCCAAGTCATTACCCACACAAAGTCCAAGATTGTGTCAAAACTCTGTCTATCTCTGTTGGTATTTTGGTATGGTTTTGTCATTGATGTCAACACCTACTAACACTTATCAACTCTGGCACTTTGGAGAATCAACAACATTCACTGGCAAGCAAGTGACTTATGCACAATCACTGGTATCTGGTACACCGACAAGATATGATGTTCACTGGCACTTGGAATGGGATGGAAAACACCTGGTTATGATGAAGACATTGTTTGGACACTTTGTCTTGGAGATTTGTTCATTGACATATTCGTGTTTGCATATTTGCTATTATCGACAAATAGGTATAGGTTATACACCGACAGGTTTATCTTTTCCAGATCAGCATGACATGTTATGGAGATGTTTTATTATTGTTGTAAATGCATCAAGCTGAGATGTTGAATCAGTTATTGCATCGGATATTGTTTTATTTGCAAATTAATTTTATTGTAATATCCTTTAGAGCCGACCTACTAAAATTGGTTTTAGGTTATGATATAAATGTAAGATTTTATTTGTAAGATAGAATGTGGAATGTGAAAAAGTAATTGTGAGAAGGTATATGCGAGAATAAGTAGAGCTATACATGCAGACATCATTTGAAGGTTGAAGGAGGGTTTTTTTTAAGACAATTAGAACTACACCGGTACTGAATCTAGCATAGAAAGATGCTAATTTGAGCAGAACATTCTTATTGGATTTAACCATCCAATTGTAGTCAGTGTGACTTATATTTTGTGTTTGAGCAGTGAGCTCTAGGTGCTTGGCCTTTCTACATGTGTAGACCCCATTTGTATACACATACTATCTGCAGTAGTATCATCTGATTGTGGGTAAGGTTTCCCACCATGGTTTTTCCCCTTACAGGGTTTCCATGTACAAATATTGGTGTTATGTGTTGTGGATGATTTTGTCTTTTTGTCTCATGCATTAATCTTTACCGGTATTGCAATTAACTAATAAAACTGTCTACCGGCATAAAAGATTGGTTTATCGGTATTAAGCATTAAGTTGGTTAAGTTGGTTTTGGTTTGAATTTATTTGACAACTGATTCACCCCCCCCCCCCCTCTCAGTTGTCTCTGGGACCTAACAATCTCATGTTTCATAAGCCCAAGTTTTATAAACATCCTAAGAAGTCAATTCACCAACCTATCAAGAAGAAAAATCTCACACAAGCACAACTCCTTAGGCATCAGAAATTTTGGTATACCAACCGTAAATTTTGGTATAGAAATGAGTTTGATGCTAGTGATGAACTAAGAGTCTATGCTCTCCATCAAGGTTCAGGTTTGTCCTTTAACACCAACTATCATCAAAATCAAGGTGGTTGTGTACCTTCATACAACTTGCCATCCGAACCAATCATTTATTGAGTCATTTTCATGCCAAGAATAACCTAGTCATCACTATCATACCTCCTCAATCAATCACTCTCAATCTCCTAAGGACTTGGCACATACAATCAATCTCCCTCCACTATCATATCAATTATCAAAATCCAAATCCAATCATCCTTTAATCCAATTTAACCTCACATTAAGGTTGCATGCCTTGTGAAATTCCATTTAGACCTCATCATTAATCAATTGGCTCTTGTGCTTGAAGAAGAATCCTCTCCAAGTATCTTTTGCCTTATCCTTTTTGAGTCGATCAAGACTCTTAACTTGGGCCTTTACTTTGCTTAGGATTATTAGTCAACCCTTGGTGGAAAAGAGGCTTTTTAATCATCATTCCAAGGTCTAAATTCTACCCAACTTGGTCATTACCTTGCTTGTGGTTTCATCCACCACCTAAAATCCTCATCCAAGGACTAAGGTATCAATCCTAATCAAATCTGAGCTCTAATCCAAGAACCCAACCAATCAGCAAAATCCCTTGTCATCAAAGACAAAATCCAAAAATTCCACAAAAATCTTGCTAAGTCCTTTCATCAAAGATTTCTTCCTCCAAGCTTTTCTAAGGTTATTCATGTATGGGCACAACTCGATCCCAAAAGAAAAAGATGGCTAAACAACAATATGGCATACTGGACATTAGTGTCCTATATGAAGATCCCATGCAAGATCCTACACAAAGTGGGCAACCTAGCAATCAAGATCAAAGCCAAAATCCTAACATGGTTAGCCAAGATGAACTCTCTCTGGAAGTGCAAACTTTCCTAGCAGACTCTTATAACCAAGAGATGATTGAAAAGTTCATCCAACACAATCCTACTACACTTCTAAAAACTCTCCTTGAAAATGGAGTTCAACTTCTGCTTGAATTTGATAGATCCTCTCTCGGCCAACAACCACAAGGAGACCTCGCTCCCACACAAAATGTTGCACCTATTATTCAAACTCAATCAATTACAACCCCATCAATCATCCAAACTCAATCAATGCCACCCGCGACACCTCCCACTGTGGTCTCCATCCCACCTTCTTCCTCTTTACCATCTATACCACTATCAAATCCGATCTCATCTATTATCCAACATACTTCTATACCACCTCCTTCCATTCAACCACATATTTCTATTCCACAAACTTCTCTTCCTGTCAACAATGTCGCAAATTTTATTCAGGCCGTACTTAATCCCATCACAACAGTTTGTGGACCGCAACCAACTATCACTCAAATCCCTGCGACATCGGTCATGACATCTCATATTCCCGCCTCTTTATCATATCAATACATTGGTGGTGGTGCACCTTCCTTGGCTCATCCAATTCTTGGGGCAAATACAATTCATCATTATCAAAATCCACAACAAGACCTCATCAAGGAAATTCAAGACATGAAAAATATCATCAAGGACATGAAAGAAGGGACTAATAAGAGGAAACCTTACTCATTTGAGGAATTTTGTCCTAGTCCCTATGACCTATCTATATCAGTTGCAACTTATCCTCCAAGATTTGAGATCCCTATATTCACCAAGTATGAAGGCAAAGGAGACCCCCGTGACCATGTCCAGGAATTTCACATCTTATGTCAACAAGTCTCCTATAGTGACCTATATCTTCGCAGACTCTTTCCTAAGAGTCTCATAAGAGACGCTCTCACATGGTTCTCATCTCTACCATGAGGCTCCATTGTCTCCTTTCTAGACTTGGCAGAGAAATTTGTAGCTCACTATGCCTAAAACATGGCTAATGATGTTTCTATGATGGACCTATGTAACACAAAACAAAAGCCCAGAGAGACTTTCACCAACTTCTTACAAAGATGGCGACATCTTATCAAGAAATTCCAGTGGGACATGCTAGAACAACATCAAATTGAATTATTTCAAAAAAACTTGGTACTTGAACTTTCAAGACCTCTGACATCTCAATGTATCAAATCCTTCCAAAAATTGACCAATAAGGGCCTCACCCTTGAACGTGTCTTGTTGGAGGAAGGAACCTTGAAAAATTACCAAAATAAAAACAAAGTTCTTCCTCTTATCATAATGACAAACCAAAGTTTTGGTCTAAAAACAAAAACGTAGGCAACGATGGTATAACTGATGCAAAGCGGGTCCAAACTATGGCTGCTCCCCCAAAATCCACCACCAATAATCATCAATTCAACAATCAAAATAAATCCCAAAAACCTCACAATAATGTCTCAATCGAAGGATGACCACCTCGATCAAATAATAGGACTCCAAGAGACTTCACTCCTCTTGTTGAGCCTATTGAAATGGTGTTTGAAAAACTTGTCCAAACAGGTGCAGTGGTTTTTCTGATCACTTGCCCGTTTGACCCAATCAACCCAAACCTAGATGGTATAATGAGAATGAGTATTGTGAGTATCATCATATCAAGGGACATGATACATGAAAGTGCATGAAGCTTAAAATGTACATACAAGATCTCATTGATAGGGGTGAGATTGAAGTAGCAAATGCAAAACCTGGTAATAGCAATGACAAACTTAAAATGTACCAGGAACCCTTCCCAAAGTATGATAAAGGAAAAGGCTCATCATCTAACGTAGTGAGTTATGACTACACTAATCATATAACCAACTTTGACTCTTTAGTAGGTCGTATTGAGCCCGCAGACAACCATGTTAACATCATAACTATCCAAGGAGTTAATCCTTCCCCTTCCCAAAGCAGACCAAATCCTACAAGGATAGTCATTCAAGGTGCTATGCCTTCCACCTCCCATCCCCAAAATGACTACAATGTAACCACACACCAAGGTAAAGTCACCATCCAAGGAGTTCATCCCCCACCAAACCCCTCGCCCATGTCTTCCACTTGGTGATACGACCTCATTGACCAACTTGGGAAGACCCCCGCACAAATTTCCATCCTAGAACTTCTCAAGACTTCCCTTGTAAATAAGGAAATTTTGGAGCAAGCCCTCCTTGAGTCTCGTGTTCCTGATAACATCAATGCTACTCAATTCCAAGCTCTCATTGGAAACCTTGCTGCCCAACAACACCTTGTATTTACCTCCAAAGATGCTCCTGTAGATGAAGACCACAACAAACCTTTGCACATTGAAGCCCTTATCCAAAAGCACAAGGTCAAACGTATTTTAATAGACGGTGGATCCGGACTTAACCTATGTACATACAAGTTAATAAAACAATTGGGACTTTTTGAGGACCTGATAGACATATCAGGAAGGATCACAATAAAAGCATATGATGATGCAGAGTGAGTTTCAAAGGGCATGATCACCCTACCTCTTCAAGTGGGCCCTATTACAATTGAAACCCCTTGCCAAGTACTAGATCTTGATCTCCCCTACAAAATTATCCTCAGTCGGCCATGGATTCACTCCTTACAAGCTATACCCTCCACCTATCACCAATGCGTCAAATTCCCCTTCAACGAAAGAGAGATCACTATCAAAGGTGATCCACAACCTTTTCAATATTGCAAACTCTTGGAGGGGAAACATCTGTATCATTGCCCACTAAATAGACCTTCGCCAATGCCTCCATCTGACACATCAAATGTTGCCTCCACTTCATCCCAACCATATACTCAAATCAAGATCTTGGACAATGGTTGCAGAGAATACAAATTGGAAGATGTCTTATTAATAGGCAACCTCCCCCTATCTCCTAAGTCATTTGGAAAACCAAAAGAGCTCAAGAAAGACCCAAAACTAGTCATGCAATGCCAAAATACCACCTTCCAGCAATTGGGCCCACTTGATGAAGAGAACCTCAAAGCAGATGTCTCCTCATGGTTGTACCAGGAAGAAGATGATGATCCAACAAAAATATCCAAAAAGATGTACCCAAAAGAATCAGCTATAGTCAAAAAAATGGGTTACAAAGGACACGGCTTGGGACCAAAGGAGAAAGAAAGAAAAGCACCCATAAATCCTATCTCCTACAAGTACAATAGAGGCTTGGGGTACACCCCAGTGCCTAAGATTACTATCACTGGTTCCCCTTCTAGTCCTTCTTTGGATATCAAAAGCATTGACGAAGAGGAGTTCCACGAAATGCCTTATGAATACAAAAAATGATATCTTCTTTGACTCTCACATGAATACCATCACCCCCATAACCACTCCCCCTTCACATGATCTACATCTTGTCCATCCTGAACTTATGGATTGGGGCCAAAGAGACAAACCCACTTTAAACACCTGCGCCAATGATAATGCTCTCATTACTCTCCTGACGGTGCGAAATCTAGAAGATTGTAACAGAGTAGAGGGTATTCAACTACACAAAAAAGGGATACTTTGGTAGTCAGGTCAATGCCCTTAGTCGCAAAAAAGGTAATCAAAGCAAAAAACATGATTCCCTAGGTGAAAACCTCTCTGAGGCACCTTTGGATGAGCAAAAAATAAAAACAAAGGGCGTATTCGAAAGTGAAAACCTAGAAAAGGCACTTGACGATGAGGGACTTGACCTCCCTACCATTGGTTACCTTCCACAGGATAGATCAAATTTGCTGATAGAAGAAATAGACAACATCAACATGGGCACCGAAGCCATCTCACAAAATGTGCTCATTGCCAAGTCCCTTACGGAAAAAGAGAAACAAGATTTTATCAACTTCCTTACAGAGGTAAAGATCAATTTTGCATGGTCCTATGCCAATATGCCAGGGTTGGATCCTGCCTTGGTTGTTCACAATCTCAGTGTCCACCCAGATGCAAAAACTATAAAACAAAAATTGCACAAAATGCACCCGCATATTGCTCTCCTGGACAAGGTGGAACTCCAAAATATATTAGATGCAAAATTCATCAAACCAATAGACTACTCTAAATAGGTCTCCAACATTGTACCCATCAAAAAACCTGCCGGGGGCATCCGCATCTACACAGATTTCTGAGATCTAAATAGAGCTTGTCCTAAAGATGATTTCCCACTCCCCAATATAAATATGATTGTGGACCTTACAGCAGGACATGAGATGTTGTCGCTTATGGATGGATTTTCTGGACACAACCAAATCAGGATTGCAGATGAGGATCAACATAAAACTACATTCACAACACCATGGGGTACTTTTTGCTACCAAGTTATGCCTTTTATCCTTAAAAATGTTGGAGCTACATATCAATGTGCCATGAAAACAAATTTTCATGACCTCTTGCATAAAATCATGGAGGACTATGTGGTTGATTTGGTAGGCAAATCCAAGACAAGACAAGAACACATCCCTATTCTAAAGCAAATCTTTGAAAGATTGGAAAAATATAAACTATGCCTAAATCCCAAAAAGTGTATGTCTGGAGTCACATCAAGAAAAATATTAGGATTCATTGTTTCCCATAGAGGCATTGAGGTCGATCCTGCAAAGGTAAAAGCTATCATGGAAATGCCTCCACCAAAAACTCTCAGACAACTACGCAGTCTCCAGGGGAAACTCCAATCTGTTAGACATTTTATTTCACAACTAGCAGATAAGTGTCATCCATTTGCACACCTCTTACGCAAGGACACAAAATTCAAATGGGACTGCTTATGTCAAAAGGCCTTTGAGAAACTAAAAGAATATCTAGCATCACCTCCAGTGTTGATTCCTCCTACTCCTAGAAAACCCCTTATTTTGTATATATGTGCTATGGCAGTGGCATTGGGGGCCTTACTAGCACAGACAGATGATCAAGGGAAGGAACATGCCATTTACTACATCAGTTGGACACTAGTGGGGTATGAACTCAATTATACCCCCATTGAAAGAGCATGCTTGGCATTAGTGTTTAGCACATAGAAGCTTTGACACTATATGCTAAACAACAAAACAAAAATAATTGCTAAGATTGATCCACTTAAATATCTCTTATCAAAAGTTTCTCTCACTGGCAGAACTGCTAAATGAGTCATGCTCTTAAGTGATTTTGACATTGAATATGTGGACAGAAAGGAAATCAAGGGACAAGTCATTGCAGATCAGTTGGTTGAAGCTCCATTTCCAGGTGACCATCCTCTTCTCACAGAATTATCGGATGATTTCATTATGACTGTTACCACATCCTCCACATGGCAATTATACTTTGATGGCTCTTGCACCCAAAATGGATTGAGGGCAAGAATATTATTGATCACACCTCAAGGAGATGGCATCCCAAAGTCATACAAGATAGCCTTTGCATGTACCAACAACATTGCAGAATACGAGGCACTTATCACAAGTTTGCACTTAGCTATCCACTAGAAAATAAAGGAATTACAAGTCTATGGTGATTCCCAACTTGTCATAAAACAAGTCAATGATGAGTACCAGACAAAAGATGATAAACTCCTTCCCTACCATACCATGGTTGAAGATCTTAAGCAACACTTCATGATAATCAAGTTGGATCAAATCCCATGAACAAACAATAGGGCTGTAGATGCAATGGCCACCATTGGCTCCCTCCTTCAAATGCCAACACACAGTCAGAAGTGTGAGTTCTTGGTTGAGCAACTATTTATACCGACATACAATCTACCAAAGTCTGAAATGGTGTGTGTACTCATTGCTCCTGAGTCCCCTTGGTACCAAGAAACCTTCGCTTTCCTCAAAGACAACACCATTCTCCCACATCTCACCAAAACCCAACAACAAACATTCATTCACCGATGTGCTCATTACACCATCCTTGGAGACACCCTATTCAGAAGGCATTTTGATGGTTCCCTCCTAAGGTGTTTAGATAAACAAGAGGTGGAATGGGCATTACATGAAGTACACAAGGGCATCTATGGGGCACACTCAAGTGGGCTCACCTTGGCTAAAAAGCTTCTAAGAATAGGATATTATTGGCCTAAAATGGAAGTAGATGCATATAACTATTTGAAGAAATGCATCCCTTTCCAGCAACATGGCGATAAGATTCATGCACTGTCATAAGAATTGCAGCCATTCATTACACCATGGCCCTTCTCACAGTGGGGGCTTGATCTCATTGGGAAAATCCACCCTTCATCCTCTAACAAACATAAATTCATTATCACCACCACCGAGTATTTCACCAAGTGGGTAGAGGCTATCCCTCTTACTTTTACCACTGGTAAGAAGATATCCAAATTCATCTTGAACTACCTGATCTGTCGATATGGCATTCCAAAAGTTATTACACAGGTAATGGTAGAAAATTTAAAAACTAGGATGTCAAAGAACTCTACCAAAAATTCAACATCCAACATCGCTTCTCCACCCCATATTACCCCCAAGGCAATGGTCAAGCTGAGGCTTCTAATAAAACCCTTATCAAAATCCTCGAAAAGATAGTCAATGAAGTTGGCCATAATTGGCACCTCCAACTGCATCCTACTTTGTGGACCTACCGCACCTCCATCTGCACCCCACATGCACCACCCCTTATTCTCTGGTCTTTGGCTCTGAATCCATCCTTCCCCTTGAGATTGAGATCCCCTCTCTAAGGGTATCACTACAAAATATCCTACTAGACGAGGAATATAGAATTGCCCGCTTACAAGAGCTAGAATTGTTAGATGAAAGGCACCTCAAGGCCTTGAATCATCTCTGGGTATATCAAAACCGTCTGTGCATGAGTTATCACAAAAAAGTCAGAACCCAGGAATTTCAAATTGGTGATCTTGTCCTCATGGAGAATCAAAAAAATCTAGAAGAAAGAGAAAACAAAGGCAAGTTCAAGCCTAATCGGCTTGGACCATATTTAATCACAACAAAATATGGATCAAGAGCTTATCAGTTGGCTACTCCTGAAGGCAATTCTTTGGATGATCCAATGAATATCTTGCACCTCAAAAGATTTTATGCCTAGTCCTCAGAAAGTCTTAAATTGTCAAAAAAAATCAAAAAATCAAAAAATCAAAAAAAAAAAATGAAAAAAATGAAAAAAAGATCCTAAAAAAAATCATCACTTTGGTGAAAACCTAGCAAACAGGTGCCTTGTGGCACCAAAAAAAAAAAAAAAGAAAGAAAAAAGAAAGAAGAAAAAATTCATCCATTAGTGAAAACCACTTTGTGGCGCTATGGACAAGTACCTTGGTGAAAAACTCCATGCAGGCACCAAGGTAAATAACCGGATCCATTGTCTATCAGGTCGACACTGCAAAACACCCTCCATCCAGTCCACCCATTTGCAACATTCCTTCCCTTCCACCTCACAATAAAACATGCATATGATGATGAGTCTCTATCTGAGTCATGAATAAGGAATGTCCCATCAAACTGAGTTTTTGTGCCTCTGTGTGAGCTTCAAGAAGTCTTGAGAAATAGTCCTAAGTCTGCAAGTCAATCTTCAAAACCATAGAATCACTTGCCTAATCCAAAAGTCCACTTTTCCCTAGGGATGAATCCTTCCCTCATCTGGCAACCTAATCTTCCATCATAATCCTATTCTTGGCAAGAGGTATCAAGTTGGTCATGAGTGAGTGACTTGTTTGAATTATTGGATTTTTCATTTAGACTTGCATCTTTTGCCCTACGACTGCAACTATCTACGACTGCTTGGATTTGCCATATCCAGGTATGTTACAATAGCTGCATACTGGGGCATATTTTCATAGCATGTCATGTTTTGGATCTCTCTTGTATAAACCGGTGACCTGGTACTAGTGTTTATCAACACTTACCTTCTCATGTACAAGAGGCATTGGTATGTTTGAGGGTTTCCTTGCACGTACCCACAACCTTGTATTAGTGTTTCTCAACACTTGCATAGTTGTGTGTAAGGAATTCCCATTTGTCTGAGAGTCATTCCATGCCTTGGGTTTCTCATGGCATCCTGATTTCTATAATTAGTGGTGCAAGTCACCCAAGGCAATATCAAACTAGGTTGGCTCTCCACATTTTTGTGCACAAAATTTCACCATCATTCCATAAAATCCTAAACTCAGTAATTCCATGGAGTCCTCAATTTCCTCCATTTCCCATTTAGTCCATATTCTTCTATTTTTCTATCTAAAGATTATTGTGTTATTATTGGCATATTCCCTCTTTATTATTTATTTATATCATATAGATTGCATTACTTATTTCATTTAGATAGTCACTTTTCACAAAACATTTATCACATAAGGTTACACTTAGGTTGCATCACATAAATAAAAGATACTTATTCATCCATGTAACATTACATTTAGATTGCATCATAAAATCCATCACACATTTGCATATATGCACATCAAAAAGCATAAGTCACTCATCCTGCATCCAAAAACATGTCAGCAACGCATCATAAACATACATGTATAAGCATCCACTCTGCATAACAAATAGGTCAACACAATATATCCATAATTTCTTCCATATATTGCATCACAAGAAAAACAAAGAGAGTCCATCATAATAAAAAAGTACACATCATCCATCATCATCAAATCATGTATATATATAAAGAGGTAAATGTGTCTGTCATAATACAATGATCACCCTGAAGGGTCAAAATATGATACACAAGCAAAACAAAGAGCTAACTCTCCCCTCCTATCTCTCCACCCCCCTCTATTGTACCTCCTCCACCTGATCCTCCTGCCTCCCCCCTGCTGGTGGTTGAAAACCCATTGATCCCCCTGTCTGCTGACTTTGAGACAGCCGCTGACTATGGGCCCTGTGAGACTATATACTCTCTGTGTACGAGGCTACTCATTGTGCTATAGGAAGTGATCCATGATATAGACCCCTATAATACTATGCCTCTCGAGCTACCCTCTCTGCCCTCTCCCGCTATTGCATACTATCAAAAAATATCTGTGCTAGCCCTGCAGGAACCAGTGCTTGGCAGGCTGCATCCCTCCCCCCCGCAGTGGCGTCACATCTGCCTCCACCCTCTGCACTCTATCTTGTAACCCCTCTAACTTGGCGTCCTACTGATGAATGACATCTTGAAACCTTGCTATGGTTGTCCCTGTCCGAGCCTCCTCCAACATCTTCTCTGACTCCTCCCTCTCCTCCCTCAAGGCATCCACCTCTATCCTGACACTATGGAGAGTCTCCGTCAAATTAGATATCTCCCATGTTAGCCGCTCCACCTCTTCCTCCATGCTCTCCCTCTGAGCCCTCTCTACCTATAGCTCATCCTCCATAGACTGAAGCCTCACCCAATAGCTATCTTACTCCTACTATAGGCGATCAAAATCAACCTATGTCAATCCTCCCCTCTCCTCTGCCTGTGCCTCAGGAATATCCATAGGTACAACCTCCCCTCCCTCACCAACTACAGCCTCTGCAGCCTCTCCCACTGGGGCATCCTCTCCCTCTCCCTCTCCCTCCTCAGAATCCCTCCTCCATACCACCCAGACTCTCCTCTGCTATCCACCCACACCACGCCCTATGCCAACCACAAATCTCTCTCTTGGGCCATCATCCTCCCCACCCACCACCTGATCAACCCCTGGCTATAGCTCCTCATCCTCCAACACCCCAAGTGGTAAGCCACACTGGCAAGTGCCCCTCCCACTAGCTCTTGTATCCACCTGTCATGCCTGGATCCTCCCCCACCCCCATCCGCCCATCCCAGACTAAGTGAAATGTTGTCTAGAAGTTGGTCCGACCCTCTAAGGGACTCGCTGTATGGCCCCAATGCCTCACCTCCCGTGTAATCTGGGGATACACTGGAATATCCCCCACTATATCTTTTACCTTCCCAACCTGTCGGGCCACCCTGAATGGAGCATAGTACTCCATGATATATACAGATCTCCCAAAAATCCACATCTTGACTCCTGCCCAGTGTAGCTACACATCATCCCTCTACCTCTCACATCCCAAAAATGCTCTCCATATGAACTGTGCTAGCCCATCCAAAATCCTCCTCCAATACCACATGGACGCTATCTATGTATAGTGTAGTAGTCCCCTATATCTATCCACAAACAGCTATTGTGGCCGCCTATCCTGTACCCCCAGTGGCCGAGTCACTGCAATATACTCCCACGCCTAGATATGTAGAAGTGTGACCCCTGCAGATAAACTGACGTACTCTCTATAGACCACAAGATGCATATCATGATATAGCTAGGCTAGCATCGACGCACCCCACGCGTACTGCTGACCATCATGCAACATGAAGTATAAACATCTGCTCCATCCAAGAGGAAATCCATGACCACCCAAATTCAAAATGATCCACCCACTCAGGAATCCACAAATCACCAAAAATAATTGAGGAATCTACCGAACACCCATTGCCTGACCCAAGTGCATCTTGCTCCTATCTAACATCGGTGGTGTCTCATACTCATATACCTCCTACAAATAAAAATTTGCTGCATCTAATTGATACTTAGGGATAACACCACAAACAGGGATCTTCAAGATCCTCCAAACATCTAACAGAGTCAGTGTGGCCTCTCTAGTCGACAAACGAAAGGTGTAATACTGACTATCCCACCTCTCCACCAATATCATCATCATGGTAGTATGCGCTCATATCCTCAACCACCTACCTACATAATGTAATCCTAGTACGGCTAGCACCTCCAGCTCATCACAACCTAACTCATGATATAGGCTCATCGTAATAGGCCAATGCTCCCTCGAAGATAGTGGTCCCCTCTCCACCTGCATCCATTAGACCAAATCATTACTTTCATGCTCAAAATTCTCTCCTGACCTCCCAAACCAGCCATATCCTTCCCTCTATCCCAAAATTCTAAGCCAAAACTTCATTTCCCCCCTTCCCAAGTGCACGTGCTAATCTACCCAGCGCTTGCACCAAAACCATGATGCTCGTGCCATTTGGCAAGCGCTCGCACCAATAGAGGTTCCATCCCTGCTCTGATCCCCTCCTTGACCCATCAACATGAGCATCCATGCTTCCACGCGAGTGCCTGCATAATCCCTTGGGCACTCGCATGGAAATGCGAGCACCCGCGTCAAAGCATGAATACTCGCGCTTATGTGCGAGCACCCACACTGAAGCCCCCCATTCCCCCTAAATTCCCTATTTTACTCATCCCTTTAGCGAGTACCCATGCTAGTCTCCAGCGCTCACATTGATCTAGGGGCATGTGCGTTGAAAAAGTGATCAGCATGTGCACCTGGCCTAACCTAGACCCCCATTTCTAGCCCTAATTTTTACACAAAATTAAAAACTCCAAAAGAGGGATAGTCCTACTCACTAGTGGTCCATAGCTAGTCAGTCGGTCGAATTGTCGGATCCTCTTTGTGTGATGATCATGAACTAAAATGTGGTCCATCTCTCCTTCTCTTCTTCTTTGCTCTCAATGGCTCTAAGGCTTGTGTGTAACAATGACTCCTCATTGGGCCCATTGTGGCTTATATGGGCCCTTGTGAGGGCCCATTTCCTCCGCGGACTTGCATCTTCATTTCTTCCTCCCAAATTTTCTATGACTACTTCATATTTCTTCCTCACTTATCCCTTCCACTCAAATTCTTCTTCCTCTATTTTCGAAAAAATTTTGTCTTTTTTCCGAAAAAATTCTCGAGGGGGCATACACCTCCCACACTTTATGCTGGGGCATCTTATTCTTCTTCTTCTATCTTCTACCCATCGCCAAATTTTTCGCTGCGTAAAAGAGGGGCAAAATGTAGACACTTAAAAATAATTATTTTAATTATTTTTAATTTCTCACATAATTAATTTATTAATTAATTATGCAAATTCTAATTCTCCTCAATATTAATTAATTATAATTAATATTGTCACTATAGTATGTGATTGATTTATTTAATAAATCAACCCCTCTTTATTCTTCTAAAAATTAAATCTTCTTAAATCCTCCCCTTATCTAATTAATTTCAATTAATTAGTTTACCTACATGATTCGTACAAATCATCTTCCTAATCCATCACTAACCTAATAAATTCTTCTAGAAACTCCCTAAACTTACTTAACCTTATTCTTCTAATTTTTAATTCCCTCCACTCATTCTCTCTCCTAGTCAAATCCTCCTACAAATATTATCCCACCTAACCTTTCCTCTAATTCCCCTCCTAATGAGTTGCTAGTGGTTAATCATCATGATTAGCCACAAAGTCAACTCCTTGTCCCTTCCATCCAACCACTATCCTTAAATGCTCTTTTCCTAAGTGAATGTGAGATTTTCAAATTCTCACATTCCTCTAGGCATTTCCTCTCCCAAGGAATTTTTAATTCCTTCTTATTCCTCCAATCCCCATGATCATCCCTTTTTAAAAAATTTTAAATTCCTCCTCCCCATTCTTCAAGGAATGTCCCATCCCTTGCTCTTCTCAACACACATTGGGAAGTCTTCCTAGTGCACCTTGAGGAGTGTGGAGACAAGAAATGCCTTTAAGGTATATCTCTTAGTCTCCACACCCTCTCTTGGGCCTTGTGTGAGCTCACAAGAAATCTTAGCGATTCATCTTGGATCCATCCTAGCCATCCATTCTTCCTCTCCTCTTCCTATAGATTGAGGACTCCATCCCTTCATTCATAATCTCCAAGTTTAGTAATCTTATGTTGCTAGTTTGAGCCTAGAAAAGTCAGCATAGTATCCTCACCATGCCAAAATCATCTCCCATCCACACTTAATCATCTCATCCATATCATCCCTCAAAATCCATCTCATTTGTGCACAACATTGGAGAGCCATCCACATCAAGCAATCAAAGGAGCACATCAAGTGGAGCATCATCAAGGGGCACCTTCACTTCATCAAGCTCCATCTGAAGGAGAAGGTAAAAAGGTTTTGTGAAGTATATGCATGTCATTCATGTTTTCATGTGATTGAGGTTATGTCTTTTGATTCCATATGTTTTTATGTTTGATTTGTATGATTTGCTAACTAATCCGCCTCATTCTCCTTTTCACCATCTTCAGTTTCAATGACTGACAGGGACTAGTTTTTTACTAGAACAGAGTTTATCACTGAGTTCTTAATTTATTTTCTCATATTTCAGTAGTTCAATTTTAGTTTTAGGGATGAAAACACAGAAAACACGCAAGATGTTCAATAATTCCAAGCACGATACTCTAACCCTACGGAAGTTGGCTTAGAGAAGAAACCCTTTGCTTGCAAACTTAGGTACACACCCAATAGCTAATCAAAATATAGCTGCTAAGTCTCACACAATGGTTTCTCAACACCGTATTAGCCGACTCCAAATGTTAATGGGGGCACGATATGGAAAGTGTCTTAGGAGAGTTACTATCTCTCTTGCACAAAGATTATCCCCCTTTCGAAGTTTAATTGGGTAGCCTCTATCTTATAGTTCTTAGTTAGGAATTTTGTTTGAAATTACCCCTTGAAGTCACACAAGCATGATTTAGGCCTATAGCTCGACAAGGTACCGAAACAAGTTGTAGTCACGTAAAAGTGATTGAGACCGTGAGGCCCTACAAAGTGCCCGATATGAGAGATCTCAAAGAGAAAAATAGATGAAAATAATCCTGTCCTCTAAGACTTTAATCACCAGAGGCCTATTTATTATAGTGAGTTGGAATGCTCAGGTCTAGTTGTACTCACTTGGGTTGTTCTCACAGGGTGATTACTTTTTCCCACCGTGACAGGCCCGCTAAAGGTACACAAATCTCAAAATTTAGAAAAAGCTTCGAGGGTCTAGATTTCTGATTGTCTATAAAAGACAAGAGCATACTCCCCTACCTCTCTAATTTTTCTAAAAACACAAAAGATAGATTTGTTCTTTAACCAAATAGCAATTTAAGTGCCTAAGAAATTACTTTAAAGAATACACGATATTTGGTCAATTTTCTTTAGGCAACCTGCAAAAAAACGCATCAGTAGTCATGTTGTCTTTCATTTTTTGACATGTGTATGTTCATTTGGTAGATTCTTTTTCAAGTGTTCTGTAGAAAATTAGTTAGGTTGTAAAAATCTCAAGTAGACAAAAGATAGACCAGGGTTGGTGTCAGCATTAATAAAATCAAAATTTCTTTCACGAAAAACCTTGAAAAGTATATTGTTTCTGAAATGATAAAATAGAAATTCATACGACAAATTATACCTCTCCGCACAAGTATTCCAACATGCCCGAACAATAAAACATGGAGTCAAATTCTTAGAGAAAAAATTCATATGGGTTCCTTCTTTGATCCGCACAATAAAATAGAGGTCTTGACAGAATGTCGTATGAAGAAGGACTTATACTCATACGATATTTTGCAGAGGCTGTATGGACGATACCTGAAAGATAAAGAAGTGATTTTGAGGCCGAAGGATTGAATTCCGAGTCCCACGGTGGGTGCCAAAAATGTGTGTGTGAAAAGTGGATCATATATGCAAGTTGTATCTGAATACACAACACTTCTATTAAGTCATTAGATGCATGGTTAATAAATCAATAATCAGTAATAAACAATAAACCATAACAAAGCAACCTATTTGCTTCTAGTAGATGCAAGTTTAGTCTTGCTCTTAGATGTTTATATGCAATACCAGTGACTAGACAACATCTAAACAAAGGATTTAATCTATATGAGCATAAGATTGAGCTAAATGAATGCAACATTAAGCTAGATGAATATAAGATTTGCAAGATTAATCTAACATGATCTAAGCAATATTAAGCTAGACGATCTAATAAGTATGCAATAACTAATATGTGAATATCTTAATGCACAAATCTTAATAAACCTAGAGCAAAAATAGCATGATAACAATGTATTCTCCAGGATCCTTGAATGACAGATGAAGGCCTGAATTTATAGAAAATTCAGATAGAAACCAACGGTTGAGATCAAATGATGATGAGCAATCAAGATTTTCCAAGAAGAAGCACAATCCAGGTGAATTGATGTGTTCGGCTGCTTTTCTCAGTTTTAAAGGAATTGAACTAAAATTAAGATAAAATCAGAAAAAAATGATTTATTCTTTATTTCATTCAATTTTGATATTTAATTGTTTTAATTTCTTTCTCTAAGATTATTTTCAATATTTTTAATTTGATTTTCAATATTATCTCCATTTGATTTCTTTTCTCAAATTTTAATTCTTTTTTCCCCAATTAATTCCTTTTTTGATGATTTAATGGCAAATTGATTTATTTAATTAAATATACTAGGATATTTAATAAAATAAATAGGATAATTGTTTAAAAATGATTTATTTGAAATGATCAATTAATTAAATAATTATTTAATTAATATTGGTTGATTAATTTTCCATGTGACATTAATGATGTTAGGATTAATGACAGTCCCAAATACACTGAGAGGGTGGGTGAATCAGTGTCTAATCGGTTAGCAAAATATTTAAACTTATTAAGAACTTTGCATCCAAAAACAGTGTACCAGTAAATAAAAATTAATGCAGCAAATAAGAAAAAAAAAGACAACAAAGAGAACACACCATAGCACAAGATATTTAACGAGGAAACCTAGTGTGGGAAAAACCTCAGTGGGATTTGTGACCCACAATATTCACTCATTGGCCAATGAATAAATATTACTTACAATGAGGGGCCTGCACATGCAAGAAGGCCAACTACCTAGAGCTCATTACTCAATAGCAGTCACACTAACTACAAAAGTGGATTATGAATTCCAATACAATGTACTGCTTCAAATCAGCATCAACTATGCTAGGTTCAGTACCGGTTTAAGCTTAGTCTATAACCAAAGCCTTATACAAAATTTTCCTTATGCATTCGCATATAACATCCTTACTTTTCCTTATTTTCCACTACATTCTCTCTCTCTCTCTCTCATACATTTGAATTACAAGATCTCATACATATATGAGTCTTTTGCAATGTATCATGTCTGCTTTACAAAAGATAATTACAATAAAATACAATAAACAAAAGTTTATTCCCTGTCGGCTAGGGTGTCGGTATGCATTGTTGCCGCTGTCGATGAAGTGCCTGCAAGTGTATGTAGAAGTCTATTCCCGGTGTCGATAACTGCCGGTGGCTTACCAGATGAATACCAATTGGTTTCTAGATGGTTGCCATCAATGACAACATCAACTATTCTCATAAGAGTTTAGAATGCCAACAATCTCCCCCTTTGGCATTGATGGCAACACTCATGAGAAAAATCCAAAAACTGTCCCAAAAACTGAAGTCTAAAAAGTTTCCAAAAAGATGTGCTCCCCCTGAGCAAATGATCTCCTCTGAAGAAGTATTTTTCTCTCCACTACTCCCCCTTTGACCTCAATGACAAAGGTTTTCAAAAATAGTCAAATGAGAACAAAAGTTTCACCTCAAAGTTTGTAACCGGTTGGTTACAATCTGAAAGATGTCTGCCAAAACCAAATTTAGACTCTACATAAATCTATTGTTGTCTGTCAAGGTTGCCTCGGTCTGTTGGATCATGTCAGCGATGTAGTGCATGTGTTCTTCCGGTGATCGCTCTCCTTGAAGTAATGCCTTAGAGATTTCATTTCTCAGAGAGATAAGATTGTCCAACTTAGGACCAAGTTTATATTTAAGTTCTCTAGCATTAGAATTAATCCTTGCCTTCTCTTTCTCAAGTTTCTCCAATTTCTCCTCAAAACCTATTATTTCCTACTCAATAACTGATATAGCTTCGGATGAACCAATTATGTTATCAGCTATGTCATCTATTTCTCTCTGTACTTTTCTGATCTCTTTTTCTAAGTCCTCTGTCAAAAGATGGGGTTTGCATGTTTCCCTGTAAAGCTCCTTGTATTCCAAAATTGTAGAGTTCAGTGCCGGTAATAATGTATTCATATGTTCTATGCACTTCTTTATTGTGTCTTCAAATAATTTTTCCTTCTCCTTTTCAACTTTCTCCCAGAAGGTGTCCTCATTCACCTTGTCAATGGTTATTACATTATCAATGATAAATTTTGATAGTGTGTCCAATTTTCCTATAGAATCCTTGATGTAATCAGTGTTGCAATTTGGTGCAATCAACTTCAGAACTGGTAAAGTGTTATCAATTGCCTTGTAGGCCAATGCATTGCAGTCTATTATCTTCTTGATTGAATCTAAAAGTACTTCAGTAACATTTGTAGGTCTGAATTCACTTATTGAAGTGCCGGATGTCTAACCAATTACCTTTATTAACTCTATGTTTCCATCACTAGTAACCATTTTTCTTGTGTTTACCTCCGGTGGATCAGTATGAGTTTGCAATTCAACCTATAAAGGTTTGTCTGATTGTTTAGGTGTCTCAGTCATTGCTAGTTTCTCTACCTCAGTCTGTACCTCTGCCTCTATAGGTTTTTCAGTAAGTTCAACTGTCGATATCTCTATCTCCAGTGGCTTTGTGCCAGCATCTTTTCCTTCAGTAGGTTTTTCACTATCTGATGGTTGCTCTATTTGGGTTGGGATCTCAACCTCAACAATCGCTAGCGGTTTCTTAGCTATGTTGCCACTGTCAACATTATCATTCTTAACCTCTGTAGTATCCTTATCCACAACAAGATTTACTTCCTGAGTATCCAAATTCATGGTAAAAATTATCTCTGATTTAGGATTTGTATCATCATGTGTGATACCTTCAGTGTCAATGATCGGTATATCATCAGTGTGTACCGATGCAATATCCAAAGGTGGTGGTGGTATATTATTAGTAATCTTGATGTTTGGAATTCCACCAATCTTTCCTTTTCCCTTATCCTTATTCTTCTGATACACTTTGAATGTCTTCTTTGGTCGGTTCTTTTCCTCTTGTTTTTATTTTTTCACAAAAAATATATCCCAGTTATTAGCAATCTCTTCTGCAATCTCATTTACTCTTCCTGCCATTAAACTTACTTGTCGGTGCCCACTGGAAAAAATGGATCTATTAGCCTCACAAATCAATTCATCAATTTCCTCTTTTGAATTCACAAGATGAATAGCTAGAAGTTTTTCAACTTTTAGTTTCTTATCTAATTCCATCACGGCTATCCTTTTTGCATCCAATCTTCTATATAGTTCATTTGGTAAATCATCCACAACTTCAATTAAGACTTTCTTATATATGTCCAAGTGTAAGATAATATTGTTCTCAATTCTTTCCTTGTCAGAATCATTAAATAAGTTATATAGTTTACTCACATTAGATGAATTATATAGTTTTTCAACTTTTAGTTTCTTATCTAATTCCTTCACTGCTATCCTTTTTGCATCCAATCTTCTATATAGTTCATTTGGTAAATCATCCACAACTTCAATTAAGACTTTCTTATATATGTCCAAGTGTAAGATAATATTGTTCTCAATGCTTTCCTTGTCAGAATCATTAAATGAATTATCCAATGAAAGAGTGATTGGTTTTTGTTTCTTCTTAGGAGTTAGTTTCTTGTCCGGTTCTCTTACTACCTATTGTTTCTTCCTCAAGGTCCTTGTTCTCTTAGGTAAAGGAGAGGGTACTGATGAAGGTTTTCTCTTCCTCCTTTCTACTCTTTTAAACTCTACTATCTTGTCAATGTTAGTTCCAGAAGATGTACCAACTGGTGAGATGTGTGCCTCCGGTTGCAGTCCTTCAAGATCACTAGCCGTTATCCCAATAAATTTCATTACACTTTCTTTGATTTCCTTTACTTTCTTAAAAGCATCTCTAATGTATTTTTCTCTTTTCTTCCTTTGCTTCATTGCTTTTACACCACTCTCAATAGTTTTTGCACTGCCAAAAACTTGTTCTGATGGTTCTCTTAGGGCATCTAGTAATGCTTTTGCATATGTTTCTAGAATGTTAATATCTACCTCATAACCCATTTCAGTTACCCAGATAGTCCTAGGGAGTACAACTTCCATCCCTGTCTCATCCTTTTTGATAACAAAACAAATGTCTTTGTTATATTTATCTATTATACTCTGTGGTAATCTTTCTCTAGTTTTCATCTTAGCCTGGAAGGTTTTGAAATATTCAATTATGTTGTTGTCTTTAGCAGTTCCCATGCCAGTGAAAGCTTCCTATAATTGTTTTCCTACTGGTATATCATAACCAAAGTCTTTGTGTCTTGTACTGGGAATCTCCTTAGTGAAATACAACATTAAACATACCAAAAGGTTTCCAAAGTGGAATGTGCCTTTCTTGTCACCTTTGTTCTTTTTTAGGTTGTCAATAAGTTCATCTTTCATCCATTCACATACATCAATCATTGCATTGTTGTTAACCATCTCATAAGCATTGTGTATACAGAGACTAGAAACTAAATTTAGCCTATTAGCATGTGTAGTTTTGTATCCTAGCACCATGCTTACAAATCTCACATTGATGTCCTTAATATCATTCACTCTTAGTGATCTACTATCAGATGTTCCTCCAGTTAGGCTTATCATTGTGTTGTTGGGAATCTTCTTAGTTTTATCAGGTCTTTTGTCGGTTGAGGGTAAACCAGTTACTGCCCTAATTTCTTGTCTGGTTATTTTGCAGATAGAATCCAACCATAAGAATTCTCCATGTGCTCTACTTAGAACAATCCTGACTACCTCCTCCAAAAATTTAGGGATATTCAATATCTCAACAAAACCTAGAGTTTCTACAATCTTGTGTTCAGGTTTAACAACACCATTTTCATCACAAATTACCATTTTAAACATTTTTAACAATTCCTCAGAACCTAATTCTTCAATGTCGTAATGTATTTAAATCCTAGGGTCTTCTGCAAATGCTACACCTTTAGGAATTTTAGAGAATGCCCCTATAGAGTCATCTTGCTTTGCAATTTCAGGAATTATCTTGAACACGGGCCTAGGGCATTTCACATTTTCCACAATAGTAGGGTTCTGAATAAATTTGGGAGCAGAAGAAGAAGCCATTGAAAAATACCTTTAGCTGCCTGAAAATATTCTAAATTCTTGGAGAAATCACTTCGCACCTTTGCCTTGAATGCCTTCGCTCATTTTTTGTGCTCTCTGCTAATTCGAATGTTCGATGTGTCAAAAAAGAGGGAAATCAGCTGATTTATAATGAAATTTCTCTCAACAACCACATTAAATGCTCACCGATTAAGTGAAAACTTAGCATATCTACTGGTAAGGAAGAAATCTATCTTCTCACCATCAACCGAGGGTACTCTTCATGATTTTCAACTTTCTGCAATACCCCCAAATGGGTTACTTCTCAGTTGGATGAAGAATCTCCTGCCGGCAGAGTATTACTCTATTCTATCGGTGCAGAGACAATTTCATCAACTTTCAGATCTCTCTTTCTAATCCATTGTTTTGAAAATTCTTGCTTTACCTCATCTACCTTTTCTTTGCCTTTTAAACTGGATCCTTTATTGTTTGTTGGTGAAGTCTTTCTTCTACAGAATTTTGCAATATGTCCAATCTTGTTACAAGCATAACAAGTTACATTATTCTTCTAAATAGCCTTTCCATATCCTACACCGGTTTGTGTTCTGCATTGATTAGATAAGTGCCCAAATCTTCCACAAACATAGCATCTCACATTCATTCAGCAGTTTTTTGAATTATGACCAACTTTGTTGCATTTGGAACATTGACTAGTGGGTGCATTAATGTTCTGATTGTTTCTAAATCTACACTGATTTTCCCTATGACCATACTTGTTACAGTAAAAGCATTTCCCATTAAATTTATAAGCACTAGGTTGTCTTACCATTTTACTATGATCATGATTGTTTGCAGTACCGAAACTTTTTCCAACTTCAAATCCAAGTCCATTAGTATCTCCATTAGGTTTCTGATTTTTCAGCATATCATCAAGTTCCTCTGAACTTTTCTTGAATTTCTCTTTATGTTTATTTGCAATATCCAGCTCATTTTCTAGAATTCCCTTTTGTCTCATAAGCTCAGTTATATCATGTTGCATGTGAATTAGATCTATTTTCAGCATATCATTTTCATGATTGAGTCTTAGATTTTCATTTCTAGCATCATTAAGTCTCCTAGTCAAGTCTTCTTCATTCTTCTTCCTATCTTCAATGTCTTTACATAACCTCATAGTCATATCTTGCATTTCATTCTTCATGTTATAGTTCTCTATTCTCAACTTGTTCACAAGTTCATTAAGAGTTTCCTTTTCATCATTATCATTCTGCATCTTCTCATGAAGTTCTTTTCTTTTATTTCGAGCTATAGTAATATTCTCCTGAAGTCCTTGAATGAATTCCTGTGCAGTCCTCAGATCATCTTCAATTTTTATATTCTTCACTTTCTCTGCAACATAATCTACAAGAGCTCCTTCCAATTGTTTTCTTAAGTTCTCCATCTGTACCGATGTCAGAATCTTCCTCAAGTTGTTAGGCTTTTGAAAAATAGAGGACTAGACTCTGATACCAATTGTTAGGATTAACGACAGTCCCAAAGACACTGAGAGGGTGGAGGGGTGAATCAGTGTCTAACTGGTTAGCAGAATATTTAAACTTATTAAGAACTTTGCATCCCAAAATAGTGTACTGGTAAATAAGAATTAATGGAGCAAATAAGAATAACAGAGACAACATAGACAACACACCGTAACACAAGATATTTAACGAGGAAACCCAGTGTGGGAAAAACCTCGGTGGGATTTGTGACCCACAATATTCACTCACTGGCCAATAAATAAATATTACTTACAATGAGGGGTCTGCACATGCAGGAAGGCCAACTACCTAGAGTTCACTACTCACTAAGAGTCACACTGACTACAAAAGTGGATTATGAAATCCAATACAATGTACTACTTCAAATCGGCATCAACTATGCTAGGTTCAGTACCGGTTTAAGCTCAGTCTATAACCAAAACCTTATACAAAATTTGCCTTATGCATTCGCATATAACATCCTTCATTTTCCTTATTTTCCACTACATTCTCTCTCTCTCTCTCTCTCTCTCTCTCTCCTTATACATTTGACTTACAAGATCTCTTACATATATGAGTCTTTTACAATGTATCATGTCGGCTTTACAAAAGATAATTACATTAAAATACAATAAACAAAGTTTATTCCCTATCGGCTGGGGTGTCGGTATGCATTGTTGCCGCTGTCGGTGAAGTGCCTGCAAGTGTATGTAGAAGTCTATTGCCGGTGCCAGTAACTTCCAGTGGCTTATCAGATGAATGCCAATTGGTTGCCAGATGGTTGCTATCAATGACAACATCAACTATTCTCATAAGAGTGTAGAATGCCAACAAATGATTTAAGAAATTAATTGTGTACTCAAGATTAATTTAATTGCCTTTGGTTAGGACCTTGGTGATGAATTTGAGACTAGGGGGCCTATGGTTTTAGATGACCATTTTTAGGGTATTACAGAGGTTACATTGTATTCCTAGATGGATTATATCGGATTGTGATCCAATATTCACTTCAGAATTATGGACTTCCCTTTAGCATGACTTAGGAGCACAACTGAACTTCAATTCAACATATCATCCTAAGACGGATGGTCAAACAGAGAGGGTTAATTAGGTATTGGAGGACATGTTGCATATGTATGTCATAATTAGCAGTCCAGATGGGAGGATTGCATTCATTTTGTGGAGTTTTCTTATAACAACGACTATCATAATTTGATTGGCATGTCTCCTTTCCAGGCATTATATGGTAGACCATGTCAGACACCCTTGATTTGGGATCGTTTGGAGGACAGAGTGCTCCTTGGTTCAGAGATGTTATAGGACATGAAGCAATAGTTGAGGCATATTAGAGAGTATTTGTCAATAGCACATGATCGACAGAAGAAATATGTTGATGCACATCATGTGGATAGGAAGTTTTCGATAGGAGACAAGGTGTTTTTGAGAGTACATCTACAAAAGAGTTCCATCTATTATGGAAAAAGCTCTAATTCGGCACCTTGATTTGTATGACCTTTTGATATTTTGGAGTGGATTGGCCGTGAAGCATATCACCTTGCCTTGTCGCCCAGCTTGTCCTATATCCATGATGTATTTCATGTGTCTGTATTGAGACCTTATCATCCTGATATATCACATGTTTTGGATTGGCATTCATTGCAGGTCGAGGATGGGCATCTTTCTTTGGAGCCCATGCGCATTCCTCAACATTGAGGGCTGATCCTTAGTGGTCGAGATATAGAGCATGTAAGGGTCCAATGGGACCCTAGTGATGATTCTTTAGCGACATGGGAGGATGATGAGCAGATGAGAGACCTATACCCCTAATTTATCATAGGCTTCTAGGAGTAAGCCTAGGAAAATGGGGGAGGATATAGTTTCCCTCCTAGACTCACATTTTGATTTATGCCTTTATAGACTCATTTAGACTCATGGTTGATATTTTGAATATATTTGATTGACTCTTATGATGTTATTTAGAATCTAGATGCTTATTGATGATGATGGATATTTGATATGACTCATGGTATTGGATGACTTATATGATTGATGATACACTCTCGATTACTTGATCAGTGGATTTATATTGGATGGATTATATGAACTTGATATTCCTATGTGAATTATATGATTTATGATGCTATGATGGTTCTAACCCTTATTTCATGATTATGGTTTCATATGATATATTGATGTTACTATTGTGTGACTATCTTTGTGAAAGGGATGAATCCATAGCACTCATTGTGAGTATGATATGGTGTTGTGAATCTCTTTTCACTTGCCTGTTTATTATGATGTATATATGTTGTATATGTATTGTATTGCGTTCAGTAGTGTGTGCAAGTTTGCAGGTACCAGACATCAACTCCACCTGGTCTCACAAGTCAGAGTGTGTCCTATCCCAATGGCAAGTTATTGGAGATGGCATGTGTTTCCCTCTCATACTCCAGGCTTAGTTGTTCACCTTGTCAGTTATGTTGTGGCATAAGTTTGTGGTTAGTGTCTTGAGTCAATTTTGACCCTTGTCAGTTTGCTTGAGGTGATGTGAGTGTATGTTTATTATTTAATTAATAATTAGATTAAAGTAATTTATTAATGTTTAAATTAATTTATTCTAGTGTGGCTATTATTTATTTATTTATCTGGTTAATTGAGTATTTGATATTTATTTATTGTTGAGATTTAGTATTTATTTATTGGAGATTAATTTAATTGATTTATTTTATTCGATTTATTTAATTTAACATTAATTGAGTGGTATTAATTATTTCTTGTTTTATTATATATTTACTGGCTCATTTGACCATGGCCCACTGGAAGTCTTGTCACCCATTTGCATTAAGTTCTTATGTCTCACTTCCTATCGATCCCTCGATCTCCGACAATGATCCCCACACTTACTTCTTTGACTTGAAGTCTATTGACCCCTTTCTATTATTGCTTGACCATGTTTGACTAGAAATGTTGTTGATAGTCTTTATGTTCCATCAAGTCTGAGTTCCAATCGCTCTCATATCTCTGATAGTCCTCATTCAGCAAGCCCTACCATCAAGTTTCCTAAATCTTAAGGATCCTTTGAATTATTGTGCTATCATGCTCTGTTGGAAGTTTAGCCACAAGCCTCTTTGGAGTTCTTGTCTTCCGAATATCCCCGATCTTCCAAATCTTTGATGGAAGAATATTGGGTGTTGGCGACTATGTGTTGGATGGTGAGGTGTTTTGTAGGCCTCACCTTGATTGATATGTTCTTAATGTTCTATCGTGCTATCGGTCATCTTAGGAAGTAGAGCCCACTTTAGTCGCATTGTTCCAGTCTTCCAATTTTCTCTGTCAACCCATTTAACCAATGATTACAAAATTCCTTAGATTGTATTGTGGATATGCTTTTATATTTATTTATTAATTAGTTTCTATTTATACAAGCCTCGTGTTTATTTATTTATTACTGGGATTTAATTTATTATTATTATTATCCTATTTGTATTTGTATTGTTATGCTAATATTATTTGCATAATCAGATATAATATAAAGTTACCTACCCCTTGTTTCTATTGGTATATTTTGAATGGGAAGGTAAATAATTCAGAACTATAGTAGGTATAATATATATTTTTTCTGAATATTCTGATTGGTCTAAATTTTTTTATTGTTTGAGGTTTGATTTTCTATTTATTTGGGCTTTTGGAATGTTGCTCGGTTACGATTCAAAAGAATTTTTGATTTGCATTTCAAATTTATTTGGGAGCTTTGATTGAAGATTGGATTGCTTGTCTTGCTAGACTAAATTTATCTTCATTGAATCTTCTTTTGGTTGGGCTGCATTTCTAGGCTGGAGTTCATGGATTTTTCTCTGCAAATTTCATTTTTGGTAAAGATTGTATGCACTATTCCTATTAAAAGGTTGTTTGGGGAATAGGATTGATATTTAAGGATTAAATTTGCATTTGGGAAAATTTGTGGAAGTTGGAATCAGTATTAGATTAAGTGAAAATTTTGGAAATGAAGATTTGTTGGGAATGGTTATTTTGTGTCTTCTCTCTATGTGATTCATACTTCCAAATCTCTATGAATTGTTTGGGTTAGAAGCCTTGGAATGGTGTTTTGATTTTCTCTATTATTGTGCTTTCTGCATCTCCTTTGCTTTAGTGTTGTAATTATGAGTTTTGGGTCTCCTATAGCTTATTGGGAGATATTTTTGTTTTCCCATGTGACTTGAATTTTGGCCATAGACCATTTGTGAAGGTTTGGAGATGTGTATGGGCTTGGAAAAGCCTTAACAAAAATTATTTGTAGCTATTATGTTTTTTCATTTTTTGTGCTTTCTCCAGAGGCATTTTTGGATTGTGATGAGTTTAGCAAAACTATCTTTGATGTTATATGATCTTGACATGATGATTTTGTGCTCTGGTAAGTGGTTTTGTGTCTTACCGTTGAGGTTTTGGCTTTGTATTCTTCAACAAGAGGGATAAAATCCTTGTTGTTGAGGTATGATTTTTAGAGCTCCAAAGGGATGCATAATACCTCACTATTGAGGATAGAAATGGTTGTGGAATGACCTTTGAATCATGTTAATGCTTCAGTTCATTGATTGCTATGCTTTGGTGAAGGTTCTTGCCTTGTTTGTGGCCCTATGTATCTTAACTTGTCCAGTATGTTCTCAGTGGTGTTGTTATTGTTTTTTATATTAGATGTGAGCCTTCATGTTGTTATTTTGATATATATTCTACCCTAAGGTCTTGGAATATGGTTAGGGGGAGTGGCCTTTCATGTGATGTATGGGTTCGAGTGAGATACAGTGCTAAGTGGTTTTTGTTTTTATGCTTAGAGTCTAGACTGCCAAGGCACATTGAAAGATTTATTCATCTAAATAAGTGATAACATTAATAATTAATTAATTGGGTTTGGATTCACCTAATAAGATAATAATAAATGGTTTGAGGCCATTGAGATGACAAGCTAATCTCCCTTGTTCTCACATAGGTTGAGATGACCAGATGTCTATTAGGGATTGGTTTTACCCTTCTATGTGAGAGTAGCTTGTACATATATCAGGAGTATGGATTACTCCTATATGTGAGGATATCATGCATGGCTACTATGGGTGTGGATTTACCTTTTTTGTGAGGATAGAACCTAGTGGCGTGTCTATCATTGTTTGGATTTGTTCCCTTCTATGTGAGGATAGCATGTGATGACACTCCACTCCTGCATTTATCCATGATCCTTATTCTTGTTTTGATGTTCATGCCTCTTGGATTTTTTTGTTATACTTCAACCTTCTGATGTATTTGATCTCGAACTTGATGTTATCTTGTGGTTGTCATGTTAGTTCCCTTGGTTGTTAGGTTTTAGCCTAGGTCTTGAGTATGAGTTGGAACCCCATGTCATCTACTAGCATGGGGGGTGGTTCCTATTTGGTTCCACATGGTCGGGTGGTTTGATGCCTTCTTCCATTGGGATATTCCTCATTAGTGTTAATGTGCATGGCTTTGGATTCTATGATTCATCATTATGTGAAAGGACTTGCAACTAAATTCTATATAATTGAAATTGTATAATGTATTCATGATGGCATTGTAATGGAAGAAGACTAGCACTTGTATCAGGATCTCTTGTGTAATAGGATTTGTTGATGTAGACTATGAACTTGTAATGAAGATAAGATAATGTATTATCATATGGATAATATTCTAGAAATGTGTATTATGTATAGGATTGAGATCTTTGGTTGAATTAGAGAACTGGATGTTGAGATCTAGTGCATTCTTGTTATGTCATATGATTCTTATTTGGTAATGGCATGATGTCTTAGTTGGAAAATAGAATGGTATTTGTTGCATATACTTGGATATGTAAATAGAATGATATGGGATTAGGAACATTTGAGTTAGTGCTATTAAATGAACTTTGATTATTGGGGTTATAGAGTTATGCATTGGTAGATCATAATCTAATGGCAAAGAGGTAAGAAGTAGATCTTAAATGGAATGTATGTTATTGCTTACATGATATGGTTATGATTAATGAATTATTTTTAGTAAGTAGTGATGTTAAAATACCCTATGGAATGGATGTATAAATGAATTTGTGTTTTAGGATGTTAGATGTTAAGTTAACATTGGTTTTCGCTTGTGTTATATGTTGCTATGTTTATGTCTGTGATGTTCTATGCATTGTTGTAGATAGTAAATTGTGTATTTGATATGTATGTTATAGTTGAACTTGGTTGTATATGTTGTATCACTAGATGATTTAAAAAATAAAATAATCTTTATTTTTAGTTAGATTATGTTTATTTCTCTAGGGTATTTTGGTGAATATTACAATTTAGACCTATCTCTCTACCTCTCTCTCTCTCTCTCACATCCTTAACTCTATAATTTGTCTCATCTCTCTCTACACACCTCCCCTCTCTCTCTACCTACCCCTAGTTCTCTATATATACATCTCTATCTCTCTACATACCTTTCTCTCCCTCCCTACCAACTTATCTTTCTCTACATACATTTCTCTTTCACCCTCTCTCTCTCCATCTCTACCTCTCCAGGCCTCCTTCCTTCCCTCTCTCCCGCTCTCTACCTATCCATATCTCTCTACTTCTTTTACTCTCCCATCTCCCTATCTTTAGACTATCAATCTTTCACTCAATCACTATCTTTATCTCCCCTCTCGCTCTCACTACCCACCTCTCCCTCCCCCCATCTCTACTTTTATCTCACCTCTATCCCCTCTCGACCTCTCTATCTCACTCTCTCCCAAAATATAGAACTATCTCTCTATCTCTCTCACACATCCTTAGCTCTCTACTCTCTATCTCCTCTCTCTCTCTATACACCTCCCCTCATTCACTACCTACCTCTATTTCTATACACATACCTCAATGTCTCTTGCATAGTTGATGCAGGAGCATCCGGTGGTGTAAGGGCAATCCAGCATCACCCAAAAATATTTCCTTTTTTATTTATTTTTCTTTTAATGTTTTTGCAGTTCTGGATACCCATTTGGATGAATAAGAGATTCCAACTCTCAGAATTGACATGTTGTTTTTTCTAACCAACTGCCAAAAATAGCAGGTTTTTATTTAAAGGCAAATGGAGCCCAAATTTTGTGGGAATCTTAAGGAAGGAAAAATAAGAAATTTGGAAAAAGAATCAAGTTAAAATCATTTATGGTTTGAAAGCTATTCAAGTTTCAGTTTCTCAAAAAAATGGAAAAAATTCTTCTAAGTCAGATTTGAGGCATTAAACAGCCCCAAATGGGCCCGAAAATGATAGGAATTGGTGGAGCTGATTTTTGACATATTATTCACTCAAAGGTATTTTTGAGGCTTCAAATGGTTCATCAATCCAATTCTGGGATCAAAATTTATGGCTTTCGGAAGTTGGACAATTTTTTAGAAAGTTTCAATTTTTGAATCTGGGTATATTTTCATATTTCCAAATTCATGTTTTGGAATTTTCCCACCAATTGTTAATTTATAAATTAAAATTTTAGCTCCAAAATGGTGGTAGGATATTTAGGACTCGTGAAAGGAAACTTGTCAGTTAGTTGTTGTATGAGAGTTTTTGAGAGTTTAGTTTTGGGTTAGGAAATTTGCATTGTAAAGGTTTTCTAGAAAACTCTGTAAGTTGTTTTATTGTAGTCTATGAGGATTGATTCCTCTTATTTTTTATTGCATTTATTGATATAGTTTTCAGATAATAATAAAATATAGATTTTTGGTGTCTCTTTTTGTTGTGTTTTTTATGTTCTTTGGGTTGTGCCCTCATCAATATCTTTCTCTCCCTCCCTACCAACTTATCTTTCTCTACATTCATCTCTCTTCCATTGTCTCTCTTTTTATCCCTCCCACTCTCTATCCATCTCTACCTCTCCACCCCTCCCTCCTTCCCTCTCCCCCTCTCTACCTATCCATCTCTCTACTTCTTTCTATCTCTCATCTCCCTCTCTTTATATCCATCTATCTCCCTAATCTCTCTCTTTATCTCCCCTCCCAGTCTCTTTACCTACCCCTCCCTCCTTCTCTCTACATATATACCTATCTTCCCCTCCCTTCTTCCTTCTTTTCTTTCATCTCCCCTCTATCCCTTCTCTACCTCTTTATCTCACTCTCTCCTCTCCCTTTCCCCAAAAATATAGACCTATCTCTCTACCTCTTTCTCACATACTTAACTCTGTACTCTTTGTTTCCTCTCTCTCTAGACACCTCCCTTCACTCCCTAGCTACCTGTATTTCTCTACATTTGCCTCTCTCTCTCTAAATACCTTTCTCTCCTTCCATACCAAATTATCTTTCTCTACATACATCTCTCTTCCACCCTCTCTCTTTCTCCCTCCCACTCTCTCTCTCTCTACCCCTCCCACTCTCCCCCTCTTTACCTATCCATCTCTCTCTACTTATTTCTATCTCCCCTCACCCTCTCTTTCTATCCCTTTATGTCCCCAATCACTCTCTTTTTCTCCTCTCTCACTCATTCTACCTATCTCTTCCTCCATCCTCTACTTTTATAAAGAGAGAGTGTGTGGGTAGATAGATGGATAGAGGGAGACAGAGAGAGGATATAGAAAGAAGTAGAGAGATATGTATACATAGAGATTGGGAGAGAGAGGAAGGAGGGATTGAGATTTATATATGGAGAGAGAGATAGAGGAAAGATGGAAAGAAGTGGAGAGAAGGGTGTGGGAGAGAGAGAGAGAGAGGGAGGAAGAGAGATGTATGTAGAGAAATATAGGTAGGTACGGAGAGAGAGAGATAAAGAGAGGTATATGTAGAGAAATAGAGGTAGGGAGGTGCTGAGGGGAGGTTAATAGAGAGAGGAGATAGAGAGTAGAGAGTTTATGATGTGTGAGAGAGGTAGAGAGATAGGCCTAAATGTTGGGAGAGAGAGAGTAGAGAGTGAGATAGAGAGAGGTAAAGACAGGATAGAGGAAGAGTGATATGGAAAAAGATAGGTCTAGAGCTCGAGGGAGATAAAGAGAGTGATAAAATTATAATAAGAGCTTGTTTATTACTAAAAATTGACTAAGTTTGAAAATTTATAAGATCTTAGAAAATCTAGATTCTACATTATAACTCCTAGAGACCTAAAACCACTCTCAAACATTTTGCCAATATATACATGAAATATAACTTAAAGTATAAAAAAAGAAAAAGACATATTGATATGTGGCTTATAATTAAATGTTATATTTCATGTATATATGTGTCTTTTATATTATAAAAATATAAAAGAATGTTAGTTTACATGCATATATGTGTCATTTTCAATAATAATAAAAAATAAATAAAAAAAGAAACTGGATCTTGTTTATGTAACGAGATCCCATTTTGTCTTTGAAATGGGATTTTGTTTTTTACTAAACGGTATCCTATTTATAAAAAGATAATTCAAGCACTTATTTTTTCTTTGGAATTCACTTAAAAAAAACACTTGGGGAATCAACCCTTAGCCTTGGACCTAGTTTAACCAGGAACATGAAAGCCATGTCAGTGTCCATACAAAATAATGACTCTGGACATATATTTAAAGACCTTTTTTGCAAAATACATTACAAAAGAGACTGCCTAGATTCCAAATACATTTAAAAAAAAAAAATTGGATTAATCATTTTATTTTTTAAAATGATTTCTAATGAAAGAGGTCCATAAACTTGAAATAATAGGGTTTCTTGCTTTTTAACATTTTTTTTTTTAAATTTTTTGAAAAACAAATTATATGATATCAAACTAGAGACAATTCTATATGCTTTCAAAAAAAAATTCAAAGAATAATAAGTTTAGGTCAAGTTATGCTTGTTGTACACAAAATAGAAATTATGTCCAATAAAATATTAACAAAAAGAAATATAATTTAGAAAAAAATTACAAAAAAATATCCTCATCAAATATGAGTGTAATACAAATCTTTTCCCAAAAATATTTTAAAAAAATACTTTCATTTAGGTCAAATTATGCTTGCCATACACAAGCATGGTGTGGTCCTAAAAAAGTGACTTTTAAACTATAGGTATTAGAAATGCCTATTGAAACTTAATTTGTATAATCTGGATATTAAAATAAATTACAAATTTGGAAACTAGACTTCAAGAACTACATTTTCTCTTACTAGTTTTTTTCAAGATTCATTCTTTAAGTGCTCCAAATTTTTAGGTCGATTGAGACAAATTCTGAAAAAACAAAGAAAACACTTCCACTTTTTAGCCAAAAAGTGGAATCAAATTCTTGCACACACCCTTTTTCTCTCTTTAAAAGAGGGGTTTTTCTCCATTTATTCGGTTGTGGGAGTTGCATTGGTGTGAGTTGTATTATTTTGCATTGGTTTGTACATGAGTACCTGATCGAGCCTAGTTGTTGGGACTCATTCATGCAGACATTTTTCATTCATCATTAGCTCTTTAAATTATCCCTAAGTTAATCTTAGGGGGGGTATTGGTGTAATTAGGACATATTTTTATAATTATCTATTAATTAGGTCCTTTATTAAATTTTCACATAAGATAAACTTAGGTTCTTTTTTATTATCTAGAGTTTATCTTTCTAGATTTAGTTCTAGATGCAGTTGAGCTTAAATTAGCTCCTCTTTGTACTTCTTTAGTTCTCCCAATTTTAGCATTAGGGTTTGCACCCAAGGTTTCATTCATTCTTTATAAGGATGCATTCATTCATTGTAATTGTATCTCCAATCATTCTTTGTGAAAAATATATACTTCTCAGGTTCTCATAGAGAATACAATCTTTGCTTGATCTCTTGTGTGTGATAGGTGTTTTGCTTGTACATGAATCCTAGCTCCTATGGTTGATCATCGACTTCTACATTTTATTGATGTCAATCTTATAATTTTAAAATCAATATTTAAAAATGTGAGCTAACAACAAACAATCATGTGTAAATATAAAATGAACGTTGAGAGAAATTTTATAAATTTTAGCTCAATGCATGTAAAAGCTTACAAAAAAGTGGTATAGAATATCTTTTACTACTATGCATGGAAATATTGCTAAGGAAGTTGGTTTTAAGAGAAGATAATGATTTATCTAGATGAAATCATAGAAAATTATAAAGGGAACAATAGAAATAAATTTTATCATAGAGATTACAATAGCTAGATATATATAAAGGCAAAATGTGGAATCAAAGATAATGTACACAAACTATTTGATGAAAAGTGGCTCCAAATATTTTATTGTTTGAAATGTTTGTACATAATATATTTACTAATGAGACTAAAACGCCTTTAAACATTTTAGTTATCATATGTAAAACTAAATCCATTGACCACTACTGCCTCTCTCTTAGACCATTTTAAAATTGAAAATATAGAAGTGTTATCTAGAAAAATGCTCAAAATAGTAACAATTTAAGTAGAAAAAATCATCATAATACATGGTTTCAGGGAATGGTAGGGCCTTATAACTTGAATTTTTGGTACATTTTAATAAAATCCACCCCACTCACTATAATTTTTATTAAATGATTAATTCATATTTTACAACAATTACCAAGTTAATTGACCAAAAAAATTTCATCTTGCTTATGTTGCAAGGTGTGTGCCCTTGGTTTCCTTGTGTTGTGTAGCACAACGCTCGGGTTTGTGACATGGCTTAACCATCTCCTATGGATTCTATAAGTCTAGTGGTTGTATTGGGCATTAACAGGTCGATATTTTGGTGCAACGACAATCACACTTGTAATAAGTGGTATCAAAGCTTGGTCACAGGTTCAAACCCCTCGCTTACACTAGGGGGGGGGATTGTTGCAAGGTGTGCACCCTTGGTCTCCTTGTGTTGTGTAACACAATGCTTTGGTTTGTGACATGGCTTAACTGCCTCTTGTGGATTCTATACATCTATTGGTTGTATCAGGCATTGACAAGTCGATCTTTTGGTGTAATGACAATCACACTGGTAACAGCTTAGAAGTGATAACTTCATAACTTGTCCATTTATTATGATAGCATCAACTCAATTTAACTAATTGTATGCTTACACATGAAAATAGTATGTTTCCCAAGTTAGGGTCATACCTAGATCTATACTTAAACCTTGATGGTTAATTTATGATGACACTACAAATTTATTGCCTTTGTAATATCAATGGCTTCATAGCTTGTAAATCAATGATAGAGATTGACTATTTTTTATCTTGTATAAGGTCTTTGATCTCATGTTAAAATGATAACTATTAATTAAGCATAAGTTATCAAACTAATCTAGTTATAGTATAGTGATAGCAACTACAATCAAGTCTTAGTTTCACACCAATCAACTTACTAAATACTAGTGTACACACTTGCAAATTCATATACAGGTACTATCATTCCATAATCCAAAATTCGCATGGTAATTGGCTCAAGTATACATCATCAATACATAAGGTACAACCAACTCATATAAAATATATAAGTATAATAATGACTAGCTCATACACACTTCACAAGTATGACAATACCTAGCTCATATGCACATCAAAAGAAAAAAATGAATAACTCATAAGCATTTCAAGATTTTGATAGTGACTATATTAATCATAGATCATAAATACAATAGTGATTATCTCATATGCACATCACAAATAAATCTTAAAATAAATTAAAATCTTCTATTTGGGTCCATAGTGGATTGACATCTATTACCAGGTGTAGGCTCCTTGATATTTCTATTGAAACACTCATAAAAAAATAACCACCTCAATGCATGACCCCAAAAAATATATGAGATGTCATAGCCTCACACAAGTCTCTCTAGTCTCAATAACATATACCAATCAATTCGTGATAGCTTTAAATGAAACCTTGCAAAATCATGAAGCTCCAAGAAAATGATTAATATTCAAAACCAAATAGAACCAACAACAACTCACCAAAGACTGAATAGTCCTCCATGGAACCCAACTATCACCATATTCATTCATATGAAGATAAGAATCAATCATCAAATGGTGAATATGCATCACTACCACAACTCCCACTAAACTCTCTAACCAAGCTCTCCATGCATTGTGACAACCATCTCCTAAGTGAATATACTTTGTGGATCCAAAATAATGAAAGAACTCAACTAAGAGCTCCCAAAAGGAAGAGTCAAACCATGATCTTTAAAACAAGAAGATACAAAGTACCACAACCTTTCTTAATAGAGCCAAAATATCAAACTCTCACACTAATTTAAAGATAGAATATCAGATCTCCACATGACACTAATGCCCATTGCAAATTAGATCACCCACTTCTAATCAATGATTATAATACACTATAACAAAAATAGCTTAGATCCAAAATCTTGGAACAAAGAAGATAGAACACATTATGTAATTGCATAAAACTCCCACTAAAAATAATATCTAGTTATACATGGCATCATGGACAATATCATTACAAAAACTCCATAGAGAGTGAATAGATATTCTCATGCATCATAATCTATTGCTATGAATTAAATGAATTACCATATTTGATACTCCTAAAAATACTTTCTCACTATAATAAGCATACCAATATAATAATAGTGACCAACAACAAGGCCTACCAAACTAAATCCCAATTAAACAATTTAAATGATCAGAAGGTATGAAACATATCAAAGAAGAAATACATAATTAGTGCTCCAATATCAAATAAGTTAAAGAGTCAATGTAATGCCCACCAAAATACCCTAGATGAATAACCTAAAATCTACTAGCAAATGGAGATAAATTTTTTTTTGAAAATCATATATAATATACAACCATATAACATCATTCATAAGAAAGAACATATAAACAACAAGTATGGAAGCATAGATCATCATTACTAAAGCAGAATAACTCAAATCAACATATCTTTGCTTATACTTTCATAAACACATCCATTCCCTAGGGTATATTGACGTCACTACTCACATCATCTAAACATAACACTTATCTAAAAGATCATAAGCTACTATGTATATAACCAATTACTTTCCATGCAACTAGATTAACATTAATACATATGCATATCCCATCACATTGCATTTAATTTTAAAAAAAAATTTAAACACTAATCAAATGTGTCTAAGTAGCATCTTGATTCATCAATCTGTTAGGTCCCGGGGACAACTAAGATGAGGGGGTGAATCAATTGTCTAATAATTTTAATCCAAAACAACTTTAACAAATTTAATGCACAATATCGGTGAACTAGTCTTTTATGCCGGTAGACAGTTTTATCAGTTAATTGCAATTCCGGTAAGGATTAATGCATGAAACAGAAAGATAAACACATAACACCAATATTTGTACGTGGAAACCCTATAAGGGGAAAAACCATGGTGGGAAACCTTACCCACAATCAAATGATACTACTGCAGATAGTAAGTGTATACAAATGGGGTCTGCACATGTAGAAAGGCCAAGCGCCTAGAGCTCACTGCTCAATCACAAATGGGAAGTCACACTGACTTATAGTTGGATGGTTAAATCCAATATGAATGTACTACATAATTTAGCATCTTTGCATGCTAGATTCAGTACCGGTTTAGTTCTGCTTGTCTTCAAAAAAACCACCTTCAATCTTCAAATGATGTATGCATGTATAGCTCTTCTTATCTTCGCATATAACCTCACATAATTTCTTTTTCGCATTCCACATTCGATCTTACAAATAAGATCTTACATTTATACCATAACCTAGGACCAATTTTAGTAGGTCGGCTCTAAAAGATATTATAATAAAATTAATTTACAAAAAACAATATCCGATGCAATAACCGATTCAACATGTCAGCTTGATGCCTTTACAACAATAATAAAATATCTCCATAGTGTGCCGTGCTGATCTGGAATAGATGAACTTGCCGATGAATACCCTGGACCTATTTGCCGGTAACAACAAATATGTAATTACAATTATACCAATAAACCAATCTTCATGACAAGGTGTCCAAATGATGTCTTCAACATAGTCATATGTTTTCCATGTTATTCCAAGTGCCGATGATCATTATATCCTGTCGGTGTACCATATACCGATGACTATGCATAAGTCGCTTGCCGGTGAATGTTGCTGATTCTCCAAAGTGCCAAAGTTGATAAGTGTTAGTAGGTGTTGACATCAATGACAAAACCATACCAAAATACCAACAATCTCCCCCTTTGGCATTGATGGCAACACAAGATGGAAAAACCATCAAAATGCCAAAACAGAAATGCCAAATACCAAAAACCAATCAATCTCCCAAAGAGATCATAACAAAATTCAAAAACCAAAATAAACAATCTCTTCCCTTCAGAGTAACATGTGTCTTCTTGTGTTTTTCCATACCAATCTCTCCCCCTTTGACATGAAATGCCAAAGCAATATAGAAACCATTTTTAGATACAAAATACCTATGAATTTACTATACCAACTACTCCCCCTGAGAAGTAGCTTCCCCATCAAAGCTGGAGTAAAAGATCTCACTATTAATTATGCCAGTTGATGACAAACATCAACTGTCTAATTATCTACCAGTGGGGGTATGACTCCAAGCTGATCTCTTAGATATTCAAAAGTCTCCTTAGGTAGAGGTTTAGTGAAAATATCTGCAATCTGCTCTTTAGTATTCACATAGACTAGTTTTACTTCTTTTGCTTCAACATTCTCTTTCAGAAAATTCAATTTGATAAAAACATGTTTAGTTTTAGAATGTAGTACTAGATTCTTAGATATATCAATTGCTATAGTGTTATCACAATAGATAGTTATAGGTTCCTTCCAATTAACCTTTATGTCCTTTAACATTTGTTTAAGCCATAATACCTGTGTACAGTTTGTTGTTGCTGTAACATATTCTGATTCTACTATTGATAAAGATGTACAACTTTGTTTCTTTCTCAACCAAGAAATTAATCTTCTTCCAAGAAAAAATGCTCCATTGGTGGTGCTTTTTCTATCATCTACATCTCCTACCCAATTTGCATCTATGTATGCACATAATTCAAAGTTTTCATCTCTAGGATACCATAAGCCAAGATTTGTAGTGCCTTGTAAGTACCGAAAAATCCTTTTCACTACCGATTCATGATTTTCTCTAGGATTACTTTGAAATCTTGAAACAATACATATTGCATTCATAATATCTGATCTTGTTTGTGTTAAGTATAGTAGACCTCCTATCATAGATTTTTACCTGGTTGGATTAATAGGTGTTGACTCATCTCTTAGTGATAATTTGTCATTTGTAGTCATAGGTGTGCTTACTGGTTTAGAGTTCTCAATCCCAAATTTCTTTAATAGTTCTTTTAAGTACTTAGTTGGAACTCAAGAATATACCTTTATCAGTCTGTGAAATCTGCAATCCTAAAAATAATTTTACTTCTCCAATCATAGACATTTCAAATTCTTGCTGCATTTTGATAGAAAAATCTTTACATAATCCATCTTCTCCTCCGAAGATTATATCATCAACAAAAACTTCTATAACCAAGATGTCATCATTAGTCACTTTATAGTATAAATTGCTATTAGCATTACCTTTAGAAAAACCAATCTTCAAAAGATACTTATCTAATCTTGCATACCAAGCTCTTGGAGCTTTCTTCAACCCATTAAAAGCTTTCCTTAACCTACAAACCATATCTTTGTCTTCTGTCAAAGAAAATCCATCAGGTTGTTCAATGTAAACTTCTTCTTCAAGAATTCCATTAAAAAATGCACAATTAATATCCATCTGATATGCTTTGTAGTTCTTGTGTGCTGCAAAGGCCAAGAATAATCTAACTGCCTCAATTCTACCTACCGGTGCAAATGTTTCATTATAATCAATTCCTTCTTTCTGAGAATATCCCTTACATACTAATCTTGCTTTATTTCTAATTACTTTACCATCTTCATTAAGTTTGTTTCTAAATACCCATTTGGTTCCAATAACATTTTTATCTTTAGGCCGAGGAACTAATGTCCAAGTGTCATTCTTCTCAATCTGTTCTAATTCTTCTTCCATAGCTTTAATCCAAAATTTATCTTCACAAGCCTCATTAACTGATGCTGGTTCAATTTGAGAAATAAGACATACCTCTTCATTTTCTAGTCTTCCTCTTGTCATAACTCCTCTATATTTGTTTCCAATTATCTGATCTTCAGAATGATTCAATCTTACATACCGGGGTGTCTTTGTTTGTTGTTGTTCCTCAGTTACTGTAGAATTTTTAGATGATACCGGTGTAACTGGATCTTCATTCTATACTGGTGGGTTCAATGTAGATTCATCTATCATAATCTCTGTTGCCGGTTCAAAATCTATATACCTTGAAGTTCCTCTGAATTGTTCATCAATCTTTACATTTGTGCTTTCAACAATTTTCTGCAATCTTTTGTTAAAACATCTATATGCTTTGCTCTTAGATGAATAACCAAGAAATATTCCTTCATTACTTCTAGGATCAAATTTTCCAATATACTCATCTCTTCTAATATAGCATTTACTTCCAAAAATTCTGAAATATTTAAGAGTAGGCGTAATGCCAAACCATAGTTCATGAGGGGTCTTACCGGTTTCACCTTTGATGTGAACTTTGTTGAATGTATAGACTATTGTACTTACTTCTTCTCTCCAATATACATGTGGTAGATTTGATTCAGACAACATACTTCTTGCTACATCCAAGATAGTTTTGTTCTTTCTTTCTACAACTCCATTCTGTTGTGGTGTCTAGGGTGTTGATAGTTGTCTTCTAATTCCATTCACTTCATAGAAAGTATTAAATTCCTTAGATGTAAACTCACCTCCTTGATTTGATCTTAGACATTTGATTTTCTTATTGATTTCATTTTCTACCATTACTTTGAATAGTTTGAATTTCGCAAGTGCTTCTAATTTTTCTTTGAGAAAGGTAACCCAACACATTCTAGAATAGTCATCAATGATTAGCATGAAATATCTATCACCTTGTAAACTTTTAGTTCTAGCTGGACCACATAAATCAATATGAATTAAGTCAAGAGCATTATTTGATTTTTTTGGAATACTTTTAAAAGTAGCTCTAACTTGTTTTCCAAATTGACATTCCTTACATACCAGATTGTGAGGCTTAACAATCTTAGGTAAATCTCTGACTGTCTTAGTAGTACTAATCTTTACCATGCAATCAAAATTTGCATGACAGAGTCTCTTATGCCAAAGCCAACTTTCATCAATATGTGCAATCAAGCATGTCTTTTCACTGTTGTTCAAATGAAAGATATTACCTCTAGTTTGATTGTCGGTTGCATTTTCCAAACCAGTTCTATTCATAATTTTGCATTTACCATTTTTGAATTGTAACTGAAATCCTTTTTGAACTAATTGACCAACACTCAAAAGATTATGCTTTAAACCTTCAACATAGTAAACATTGTCAGTATTATGCTTACCATCAAGAGATATTGTACCCTTACCTTTGATGAAACAAGCTTTATCATCTCCAAATCTTACTAGGCCTCCATTATACTCCTGAAAAGTCAAGAATTTACTTTTGTCACCAGACATGTGATGTGAGCATCCTGAATCAATGATCCATTCATCCTTAGTTTCAATTTTAACTCCCAAGGCCTGTTCTACTGGTTGAACAGTAGGTGTTAGTTGATCTTCTGTTATAGCAACAAAAACCCATCCATTGTCTATTGAATCCTCATCAGAATCATCAGGAAGATAAGAAAATTTGTCTTTATTCTTCTTGAATTTGTATCTCTGATATTCAAGGTTAGGTTTGTATGTCCTTCTAGCTTCTTCTCTTAACCTAGCATGTCTATCAGGGCATCTTGAAGCCATATGACCAATCTTATTGTAGTTAAAACATTTAAAGGGTGTTTTACCTTCATACTTACTTCCAACTGGACCTTTAGGCATTTTTCTTGCAAATAGTGCTTCAAGTTCTTCAAGTTCTTCATTTTCTTTCTTGCTTTCTTCAAGTTCTCTTGCATAAAAGGCTTTCCAATCAGATTTGTCAAATGATGATGCAGATGATGTTGATGCCTTAAAAGCTAAGTCAATTTTTATAGTAGCAACAGGACCAAATTCCTCAATTTCAAAGGCTGATAGTTTTCCGATCAATGTATCCCTAGTTACTAATGTGTTAGGCATTGTTCTAAGTTCATTTATTGCAGTAACTTTCATTTTATATGCTGGTGACAATCCTCTTAAAACTTTTGAAACAATTTCATGTTCACTTAAGGTTCTTCCACAACATTTAATACCCAAAACAATTTCATTTACTCTTTCCATAAAAGCATAAATTCTTTCATCTTCTTCCATTTTCATATTTTCATACCTGACACAGAAGCTTTCAAGTTTTGCAATTTTGATTGTGGAATCTCCTTCATTTAGTGTTTCCAAGTGATCCCAAATAGCTTTAGCAGTAGACCTATCTGATAATCCCATGATTTGTTGATCTGATAGAGCACTCAAGAGTGCTTCTCTTGCCTTGCAATCAATCTCTTCATCTTTAGTCAAATATGGTCAATTAGGCTGACTTATAGTAGGAGCAGTATAGCCATTCTTTGTCACATCCCAGATGTTTTTTCCAATGCAATTCAGATGTGTCTTCATCCTAATCTTCCATATCCCATAGTTGGTTCCATCAAGTTTAGGACTGTCCTTCTTGAAATAGTTGCTAGACATTGGATCTCCTCAAGCTGTTAAACTTTTGCAAAAGAGGACTCAGCTCTGATACCAATTGTTATGTCCCGGGGACAACTGAGAGGGGTGGGTGAATCAGTTGTCTAATAATTTTAATCCAAAACAACTTTAACAACTTTAATGCATAATACCAGTGAACTAGTCTTTTATGCCGGTAGACAGTTTTATTAGTTAATTGCAATACTGGTAAGGATTAATGCATGAAACAGAAAGATAAACACATAACACCAATATTTGTACATGGAAACCCTGTAAGGGGAAAAACCACGATGGGAAACCTTACCCACAATCAGATGATACTACTGTAGATAGTAAGTGTATACAAATGGGGTCTACACATGCAGAAAGGCCAAGCGCCTAGAGCTCACTACTCAATCACAAATGGGAAGTCACATTGACTTACAGTTGGATGGTTAAATCCAATATGAATGTACTACATAATTTAGCATCTTTGCATGCTGGATTTAGTACCGGTGTAGTTCTGCTTGTCTTCAAAAAAACCTCCTTCAATCTTCAAATGATGTCTGCGTGTATAGCTCTGGTTATCTTTGCATATACCTTCACACAATTTCTTTTTTGCATTCCACATTCGATCTTACAAATAAGATCTTATATTTATACCATAACCTAGGACCAATTTTAGCAGGTCGGCTCTAAAGAATATTATAATAAAATCAATTTACAGAAAACAATATCCAATGCAATAACTGATTCAACATGTCGACTTGATGCATTTACAACAATAATAGAATATCTCCATAGTGTGTTGTGCTAATCTAGAAAAGATGAACCTGCCAATGAATACCCTGGACCTATTTGCCGATAACAGCAAATATGTAATTACAATTATACCAATAAACCAATCTTCATGACAAGGTGTCCAAATGATGTCTTCAACATAGTCATATGTTTTCCATGTTATTCCAAGTGTCGTGATCATTATATCCTGTCGGTGTACCATATACTAGTGACTGTGCATAAGTCGCTTGCCGGTGAATGTTACTGATTCTCCAAAGTGCTAGAGTTGATAAGTGTTAGTAGGTGTTGACATCAATGACAAAATCATACCAAAATACCAACACAATCACTGAATACATCATGAATCTAAATGCATTTATCCTTCTCCTTCATATAGGACTTGTTTATTTCCTTAATCGCAACTATTATACATCTCATCAAGAATACTATCCATATTCATATGCAAGGTCGTAGTAATAAGCAATAATTATCCTCCAAATAGAATACCATACTACTAAACAATTTCAAGAATCGTATCTAATATTATAAACATAATATGATCAATTAAATATAGTATCTCAATTCTAACATAATGAACATTTTTTAGATATGAATCAAATAACAATACCTCATCTTATTACAAGATCATTGTTCCTATTTCATTAAGACCTAATACATAGGAGTACATAGAACAATCACATGGTCTCTATTGCTACATTACATCCTAATGGCATAATATCACAAGGAACATAAGTACATAATCGTATTTCCTTTTAGCATATTGCATCATAGATTTTACTTAACCATTCATTCCTCATAAATTCTTAACTACTCAAATAAAGCTTCAATGCAACTATTCTATTCTTTTCATCATTCATCCTAAGTAATAACATACCTCATTCCCAATGCATGAATATAAATACAACTCAAATTCATATGACTACTTCATTTCACAATCACATTAAACCCATAAACACATTTTACATATTAATTATTCTATACATCAAGAAAACATCAAAGCATTCTTCCTAACCTTTACATCATATTCCTTCTTCATTTCATTTAGATACCTAACACAAGATGCTTAATCATTTACTTAGTCAAGTCATAATTGCCTACTATGCAAAGTTCCAAACACACAGTATACTTTATTTGAACATTATACAAATCATTTAACCTTTAGTGTCAATGAACACCTAGATACTCAATTATAGATTAATGCTAATCCATTCCATTTTACTATTATTCATTCTATAGCATAATATAAGACTATCCGTCACATGGATGCAATACAACTCAAGTACAAATAAACTATTCCATTCACATGATTACTTTAGACTCATAACAAGCATCTTTTACATTATCATAGCTCTATGCCTAATTCTAAAATCAAGTCCTATTACAACTTCCTTCTCAAATACATGATAGTTCAATATATAAGAATACATCATTTCTTTTTCATACATATTTTATTACTATACAATGTCTTATTTTTATGAAAATAGAAAATCCAATTCTAAAGTGCAATCTCATGAAGAATTCCACTCCACGCACGCAACACCAAGGAGAGTATCCCAATGGAAGAAGGGAATCAACCACCCGACCATGTAGAACCAATGAAGGAGCCATCCCCCATGCTAGGAGATGACAAAGGTTCCAAATCAAACTCAAGACCTAAACTAAAACCTATCAACCAAAGGATACAACATGACTCCACGAATCCCAAACACAAGGATACATTACTAAACTACAAGTGGCTAAACCAATGCAATCATCCTCCAGGCAAATCATTCAGACAAGGCTTATGGAAAATGGATACATGTGGGGTAGAGTGTCATCACATGCTAACCTCATGTGGCATCCATCTCCACCTTGGAGTAACTCAAGGGAGATCGGGTATACCACTCCAACGGTCTTCCCAATCTAGGATCCCAAAAACATCTCCCAGGGTCCATCCAATTGGGGCATATGGTATCATATTATTTATCTTTATTAGGTGTAGTCCTAATACCCAACCCACTAATCAATTATTAATATGTTATCACTTGCAATTATGCCATCAACTCTTCATGTGATTCCCTACGTTTAGACCCCCTTTCTAGAGGTCTAGTACTCACAACCTAGAACCAACACATGCAAGAGCCCACTCCCCCATCCATGAACTGAGGCCATAGGGTAAAGATACAAATCAAATGAGAAAATAACACCATCATGAAATCTCAAGAAGGTACAATAGCCATATCAACAACTGAACACAAACTGAGCAACAAGGACTCAAGGGTCAACTCAAAGAAGGAGACCTTCACAAATGCAACATCAAAGATAAGACAATAATGAATTAAAACCATAGAAGAGGTCCAAATAACATCAAATCCTTAATATTTAGGCATAACACATCCCATTAGATTCACATAACCAATCCCTCAACAATGGGGCATTCTCCCTCTCGTCGGAGCGTCAAATCGCATAGGAACACCTCAATGGTAAGGCACGAACCCTCTTATCAGAGAAAATGAAACATCATAAGAGATAAAAATACATCATAACCACATTGGAAAATTCAAATACATACTACACAAGCCTCTGGAGTACTCACACAAACCAAAGATGCACTCAAACAAGTCAAAAAATAACTTTCGGAGACCCTCGGGGTAGCTCAGCACCCTTGAAACCTAGGATAGAAAATCCTAGTAGGTATGGTAACATTTATGGCATGTATAGTAGTGTTTATGGTTAGTATGATGACATTTATGGTATTTAGGGTGGCCTTTCTAGTCAATTTGGTTGAATCTGCTAATCAGGACCTCAGCTCTCATGGTAAGTTTGACAAAGCATATGGTATGAATTATGGTGTTCCTGGCATGTATGGTGGCATTCTTCGCATGCAGAGTGGTATTTCTGGTAAAAGTGCAAAGAATGGTTCAATGCAAAGGCATATGGCTTAGGAGGGGTCTCAGGAAGGCTCAAGGGTACAAAATGACCCTCATACCAAACACAGGTGGTTTTGAACATCACAATATCATCATAGATAATCAACACATTCACTAGGTAGCCACTTAAAGAAATTTGTAGAAAAAAATCCCACTCCCACTGACCATAAACTAAGAAATAGGACCTAAAACCACATAGGAGAGAGTGAGGAAATTAACAATCAACAAGAATGAACTCAAACAAGATAGACAAGGTCTAAATGCATCCAAAACAAGTGGAAGGAAAGGTCCACACTCCCACAGAGTAGTCACAGAGAAAACACAACAATCTCAATGGTAATAGGAAGCTAAAACTACACTTTCACCATTCCAAACTTACACAACAAACTAAAATCCACTAAGGAAGATCATTTCCACAATCAAATCAAACTCCAAGAGAAAATAAAAATTCACAAATTGCAGACACAAAGAAGACAATCTTTTCTGGAAATGAAATGCAAAAGTAGAGCCACAAACCTGCAAATCACAAAACCAAAATTGAAGAAGAAATCTAGAAATGCCAAGCCTTCCAAAATCCAAATCTCAATCCAAACTCCAAATCCAATTTGAAAATCCAATTGCAATGATCTTTCAGATGATTAACCCGTGCATAGACCAACAAGCCAAAATAAATAGAAAAATTAAATTTAAGACTATAGTTTTTCAACCAATAGAAAAATTCCAAAAACCATATATCTTACTTACCTTTACAAATTTCAAAAAAGGCATAATATAAATATATATTTCTTACCTACTCAATTATGACAACCAATCAATAATAAAGGTAGGTAAAGATAAATCAAATTCAATCACTTTAGTACATATATGACAATTAATTGGGAAATACAGATATTTCCTCAAAATTAGACAATAGGTAAAAATAATATTATTTGTAAATAATATTCTATATTTTAATTAAATAATTTCCCACATTATAATTTATAAGTAATTATTATTATCAATAAATAAATTAAATAAAATATATAGAACCCAAATAATAATTAAATTAAAAATAGTAACTAAATAAAAGTCATCTTCAACAATAAATAAAGCTCAATTAAATATCAATAAGTTAAATTAAATAAATTAATTTCTTAATTAAAAAGAATAATCCACTCATGCAATAAATTTAATTTAATTTCTTACTTAAAAAGAATAATCCACTCATGCAATAAAGCCAATAATAAAGCCACGACTGAATAAAATAAGAAGCCAAAGAGATTTGACCTCATGACCTATGGAACAAGGTGGAAGAGACTCGACCAATACACCACATCTATTAGTTGACCCTATAGGAAAATGAATCAAGCAAAAGACGTCAGGATAAACTAATGAGGTATACTTCTTACACCAAGAGTGTGTGAGGGAAACTATGTCATCTCCGACAACTTGTCATTGGGATAAAGACATGCTCAAACCTATGAAGCCAGGTGGAGTTGATGTCTGGTACCTACAAAGTTGCATCAAAGAGTGATGCAACATATATAATGCATATATATAAATAGACAAGTGATAGAGAATCACGATGATATATCTTGCTTGCAATGAGTGATATGGGATCGTCTCTACTCACAAAGATAGTCACACAATCTGATAATAAGACAACACATAAAATCTAATGAACTTATAAGGTACTAAGAGGGGGGGTGAATCAGTGCAAGTAAAAACAACACAAATCTGATTAACAATTTCACCAACTTGAAACTCAATAAGCATATATGAAATAAAACCATGTAATCACCACATAAAGTATGAACCACATAACACAAGAGATTATACGTGGAAAGCCCAAATGGGAAAAACCACGGTGGGAATTGGTACCCACAAGATCCACTAACTGCAATATGGAGATCTGACCGGTTAAGGTCTACAATGAAAAATCCCTCTTAGGAGCAAAACCGGTTAAGAGTCACCTGGTTAGGGGATTTACCTATCAGCCCTGTGAAGAGCTTAATGACCTATTAGGATCAACCTCATGTGAGGATTTATCACTCCTTTTGAGAGTTGCCCCGTTAGGTGACTTAAGTGACAAAGGCCTATTAGGACCTACCTGGTTAAGGGATTTAGCTACTGCAATTGTTAGGATAACAACACGTTCAAATGATCTTAGTATAACATAATCAATGTCTGATAAGATCCAGTTATGAACATTACATCATCACATACACTTCACCTCTCAACTACTCTTATCACCGCACTGTCAAAAACAATATTCACTAAAGATTTCTCCCTTTTATCAAGCTCATACATACTACCAACTTTATACCTCATCACACATCTTAAAACATTGTTAGGTCGGCTAGAACCTTGTAATAATTCTCTAGGTTCAATGAATCTAGACAAACTTGCAATATATACTTTAGTTATGTTGGCCACCGACATAAGACAATAAATTATATGTTGGTTTACTGATCTGAGTGATTTTCATCACTATCGGTTAAGTCTTTGTCAACATGATTGTTCTGTCATTCAATAGTCTTTCATCTGATCAAATCTTCTTGTGCAGTCATGAACACATCTTCATCTAATAGTCTTCAATGTTGTTAACAAACTGCATCACTTCATTCTTCATGAATCTTATGTACCTATTGTCGGAACATAACTCTATATGGTTTTTTACCAATTGAAGTCCTAATTGTCGGTTCTGATAAAACTGTCTCTGCTTACTGTTTAAGTTTTACCGGTTGCACTGTAGGACTAAGATGACTCAAAGAAACATAGTTTCCATCAATGACAACATACCAAATAGTTATCAATCAAACTAATCTCTTTACAAAATAGACAAGTACCGGTTGCAAAACATTACCAGTTGATCAAATGCCAACAATCTCCCCCTTTGGCATTGATGGTAACACTTAGGAAAAAAATATTGTCAACTAAGTGTGCATCACAAAAAGTGACTATCTAACATACATAGACTCATACACCCCTTTAGCAATTATATGCTAATGAAATACATTACTCCCCCTTAACTATACATACAAAATTTTGACTCACTTAGACTAATTCTACTCCCCCTTTGACAACAATGCCAAATAAAGAAGTAAAATACATACATTACATCAAAATTTGTCAACAAAAATTGCATATATATAGAGATAAAAGTGTTCATGTCTTTTACAATGCAATTCTTAAGAAAACATCACTGAAATGAAACTTCAACTATTGTAGGTCACCATCCCAAGTTTCTAACAGTGTTTCGATTATCTCAACATGTGTAATTATCTGTGCTGCTAATTCTTCCATAGCATCAACTCTACTTAGTTCCAGGGTAGCCAAAATTGGTTCAGTCTCCTTGTATGCTCTTTGTGAGATTTCAATTTTAGGAATTAGTTGAGTCTTGATCTCCTTCAGTGATCTAGCTTGCTTCACCTATTCATAATCATATACCTCTAATTTGTGTTGTAAAGCATCAATTGTTTTACCAAAAGTTATGGCTAAGTCATTGATCGGTGTAAATGCTTCACATAAGCTTTCTAGCTCCTTCTTAGCATCTTCTCTCTTCTTCTTTAAATCAGAACAAAATAGTGATACTTTGGAGATAGTAGCCAAAATCTTACCTCCAGTTTCTAATCCGGTTTGCAACAAATCTTTGTTCACCATTAGAGCTACTTTGCCTTTGTCTATGTCAGACATTAACTATTCTCCCCTTTTCTTCTTGTAATCTTTTTCAGATGAAATGTATGTTGCCTCTTCAAGAGTTTTAAGTTGTTCTCCGATATAAAAAACTAACTATCCAAGCTTAGCAATAGGGGTAGCAAATTGATCTATATCAGTCTCTGATAGGAGACTTGACAAAATATCAACAACAGTTCTAATAGTCTCTGCTTCCCTTTTCTGTTCCTTGATTCTTTTCTTCTGTGCTCTACATTGCATAACAGTAGCAATCTCTAGTAACTTTGAAGAACTCAAATTGTCCATATCAATATGACCTTTAATACTCATTGAGTCCTTATCATCATCATCATCATCAATCAATGTTTTCTTCTTTTCCTCCTTTTTCTCTGTCTTCTATTTTTTTGTCTTAGTCTTTTCTTTCTATATCTTTGCCTTTTCTAACTCTGTAGTTGTTGTGTCCAATGGAAGTTGATTTTCAACATGTAGTTCCTTCACCAATGTTGGTTGTATTTCCACATTTTATTCAGAGACTAGTGCTTCCTCTACCTTCTTTTCATCAGCCTGGCCCTTTTGGCTTCATTTGTAGTAACACTAACATTTACATTTGTGTTTTCAGTTACATTGAGCAGTGTAGACTGAGTCACTGTTGACTGTTTAGTTATCAGTTGCTCAGTTGATCTCTTATCAGTTTCTTTCTCTCCTTCTTTGTTTTCATCTTGTTGCTGCTCATGGTGATCAAACATCTGTACATCAATTTTAAATACAGTAATATTATCAACATTGTCAGTGTCATTTTTGTTTGCATTACCGATATCATCATCTCGTATAACTACCGGTTTAGTATCAACAGGATCATCATACATGTACTTGTTATCAGGTTCAAAATATGTAGCTTTAAGATCCTTAGGAAAGTCTTCATCTTGTTCATCTTGTTCTTCCTCTTCATCCAGGATGAGACCTAAACCTTTCTTGATAAACAATTCAATCTTCTGTAGGACTGATTTGGTCTCACCGATAAGCATTATAGTCAAACTCTTTTTGGATTTGTATAATGCCTTCACTTTAACCTTTAACTATTCAATTTCTTCTTCATTTGCTTCTAGTTGTAAGTGTTTAAGTGTATAATCAATGAATAATTTATCTTGTCTAATGGCAACTTGCCATCTTGCATCAATAAGATTATACAAAGAATTTGGAATTTTTCCCTGTAAATCAATAAGTGCTTTGCTAAATTTATTCATACTGAAGATGACTACATCTTCAATTTCCCTTCGTTGAATTTCAAATAACTAAACAAATAATATATCCAAACCTCTATATATTCCATAATCCTTTATATATTTGATCATTCTCTTAAAAGAATCTTCTAATGTCAAAGTAATTGTATGTTTTCCCTTACCAGTTGTCTTTGGCTTCTTAGCACTTTCTCTTAGTGGCCTCTTATCCTCATCAGACTCAGTAGTCTCTACATCTACTAGTTTGGTTGCCTTCTCTTTCTTCCTCTTACCAGTTTGTACTAGTGCAAAAACAGTTCCAACAATTTTCCCTCTTCTTCAGAATTGTATCTTGGAGGGCTTATCCCTTTGAGATTCAATAGGTTTCCTTTTGATTTCTTCTTCCTTTTTCTTTTCTGCTTCTTTGGCTACTCTTGTTTTGCCAGTAGGAGTACTAGTTGGTACACTGGAGGTATCTTCTTGTTCTACTGCATGTTTGGCTTTTGCAACTGCCAACTGCTCCTTGGAAATTCCTGCCTACTCAGCCAATGCTTCAACATTTTTCTTTACCTTCTTTGCAATACCCAGTTGCTACAATTCAAAGTGAACGTGAAGTAGTTTCTCTTTATATGTTTCAAACCTTTCTGTAGTGGAGTCAACCGGTTGATCTAATAAGTGATCAACATAGGCAATGAGTAGATCTTTGTCTACCCATGGGCATTTCCCACGTGGTCCTTGGAATCACAACTTCCATCATACATGTGTTTGTGTCTACCATAAAGAAGATGGAATCCTCATACTTGTTCACCAGCTCAACCGGTATGCGCTCTATAGCATGCATTTGCTTTTGAAACTTCTTAAAATAACCCCATGAAATATCATCAAATTTATCCTTTATCATTTGAATACTATTCTTCATTTGAAGTAGGGCAGGGGTACCGGTTATCCATTGAACATCTCCAATACCAGGGAAATACCTTTGAAAGTAAAAGAAAAATCCCATAATTAGTTGTCCAAACTTCAATCTCAACTTTTTATCATTCTTCATAGCTTCCAATCAACCATTAATTGGCTTCTCAAAGCTTCTGCCAAGTCATAGTCTACATCCTCCTTTATCATCCAGTAGGCAATGTGAATAGTTGTTGCCGGTATGCTGTTCATTCTGCTACTATAGAAAATTTTGTAACCTATCACCATGGATGCATATTTAACAACAAGATCATTTATATTGTTTACCGTCATGGCTCTTCCATCCTTGTTTGATCTAGTGAGCTTTTCAACCTTATTCTTTGATACCGACGTTAATAATGGTAGTTCACCGATTGAGTAGAAACCAGTTATTGAATGGATTGCTTCCTTTGTGATTTTGTGAGGTCTGTCCAACCAAATGAATTGATCATGAATACAACTCAAAAAAAATCTAACCAAGTCATCATCAAAATCATCAATAAATTTAATTGCATGGTGAAACCCTCTATCGACGATGCTCTTAAATTGCTCTTTCAAAATACCCTTATTATCACACAAAATTATGAATTGATTGAAAATGGGTGTGACGCCCAAGTCATCTAATTTATAATGGTAAAATGATCTTACATCCTCAACATGTAGAACACCATTTTGTACACCAGATAATGCACAGACAGGGTCCGTTTCTTTGGACTTATATGGATGTCTTTTATATACAGGTCATGCCCTCTCCATCACATCGATTAGATGTAGAGTATCTATATCAACTATGCAAATCTTAAAGCAAAGAGTTGAATTTCTAAGATAAATACCTTTTTGCTTCGGTACTAGGGTTTTCAACCGTCAAAACCTTCAATAACCCGATCAACTATTTTACTTCGATTACTTTCGATTGTTGGTAAATGTTTGAATGCTGCTAGCACACACTATTCACTGCTCTACTCACTCTCCAAGTGATCTCAAGACTCCAAAGTGTCAAATGAATCTCAAAAAGTTCTTTTTATTTGCTTTCTATTTGTTGCATTAAATGCTTTAACTGACAAAACCCTAAAACATCTTAAAATACACTAAAGCATATTACCAGTTGTAAAAACTGTATAATATTTACCGGTTATGATCTAAAAACACATCAAAACATCAAAGTGCATCAAGATATCCAGATTTAAATTACAATACATCATTCAAGGGTACATCTCAAGATTTGACAATATGCACACCCCAAGTTGTAAGAACAACTTGTGTAGGAGAAAAAGTGACACTAAGCAAACATGCCCAAATCTCACTTTCAACCACACACTTGCGGAATATGAAAGATCCTAGAGGTATCACACAATTGGCTACTTCTTTTTGTGGAAGAGAGAGCCACGGGATACCTATTAGGATTTCTATTCCCTTGTTGTAATTGAAAGATAAAATGATGCAAGTTCAATCCCTAACCCCAAAATGCAAGTAGGAACTAATGACAAGATTGCAGAACTGAACTTAACAATGGAAAGTTGTAAATACAAGGATAAGACAAGAATGTAAATGCATACCCGGAGTTAAAATATGAATTAAAATGTTCGGGACGGGGGCGCGGGCGCCACTGTCCTGATTCTACCCTTGAAACTGCTCCGGAAACTGCTATTTTGCACTTTGGAAAAAGCTGTCAAAAATGCTAAAAATGCTGTCTGTCAGGAGGACCAAGGCACCCAGCACCCCTGTCCTGGCAGGACCAGGGCACCCCACGCCCCTGTCCTGGTCTTTTGCTCTGAAATTTGGTGGGAAGGTTGGTCTCAGTCTGCTTCTCCCGCATCTGCAACCTGCGACGTCGTCCGAGTTCCGAAACCTGCACTTACATCTAAAAATGTGTTTTGGGCGGCTATATAGGGTTTTGCCTTAGTCAAACCCCCACTTCGGTGATTTCCACCTCCACAAATAGCCAAGTTGCATTGTAAAATGTATTGTGTGTGTAGACCTAGTGTGTGTGTGCAAGGTCCTTAAATGCAAGAAAGCAAACTAGAGCAACCTAGAAAGTAAACCCTAATTGCTTGTAAATGATAATGTAAATGCTCTAAATCAAGATGCAAAGTGATCTAAAGCATGAATAAAGGATATATTGAAGCTTATGCAAAGACATGAAAACAACATGAAATCATACCCAACCCTCAAGGGAGGAGTACAAGCCAATCTTCAGTTGGTAATCTCCTATTGTTCTTCAATGTCTTCCAAGCCCTAAATAGATGAATGAAATTGATGGATGCTTGATAGAGGGATGTTGAATGTTGTTGAAGTCTTCAAAGATCTGCTCTTTCACTGCATATGAGGTCCTGAAAACCAAAATTCGATCCTTTCAAATGAAGAAAGAGAGCTCTTATATATGAAACCCTAGGTCTTAATTTCAACTTTTGGCCGACCTAGAGATTGAATATCCTGCCAATTTCTTGGGGTTAAGCTTTATTTTATGATTGGATTATGCTCCTAAAATTTTGGGAAAAATGTCCGAGACCATGTGCACTCTGGGCGCCATGGTCCCAACAACTTTTCACCAAATTTTTAGGGCCGTCGGATATGATGATTTTAGAGAGAATCCCGAAGTTACGGGTGATTTCAAGATGTTTTGACCCCCGAAATCAAGCCCCCAAGTTCAAAATAGGACCTAAATAGGGTTTTTGATTAAATGATGTACTGGAAGAATAAAGTGAAAAGGGCACACTTTAATGAAAGGGCCCAACTTTATGATATAGAAGATGATAAAATAGGACCTTAGACCTAATTAATTTAATTAATTAAGTGCTAAAGGGGAAATACAATGCAAAATGCAAAATGCGCCAAAGCGGGTGCTAAACTAGGTGTGAAATTATACCACTCTGGCAAGTGCGTACAATTTATGATGCTACATTTGGCCCCCACTTTAGCAGTCATATGAACACTATGTGCATATGCAAGCTAAAGTACAGAAAAGTAAACATTATTTGAAAAAGGATATATCCATAAGTCTGTCGAATGAAGCCCCCAGCGGTATCTGCAGTACACAGTTAGGAACCACACCCTACAAAACACACGTTAGATCAAAAAATCACCTAATGCTTACTAAGGAAGGTGATGAAAATTTGAGGGTAGCTATATGCCCCCCCCCTGTTTCGGCTTGCTAATTTTAGTGAGTTGAAACAGGGTATCATGTTTACCACTTTGAATTGTTAAAGAATATTGATGACAAATGCTCACAAGAAGATTTGATATGAGATCAAAAACTAATGGAGAATCATTTGGTAAGAAAGAGGACTAAATCTCAATTCCAACACAACAAAGAGTGTGAGGATTTAAGAGTTCTCTAACACAAGATGAAGGATGTAAATGGAAACAAAATGTAAAGAGAAGAAAAGAAAGGAAAAAAGCATGAATACACACATTGGTGATCCATGTGAAGAATAGTGAGAGAGAAAACATGGACTTCTCACCCCTAGATCTTGTCTAGGTGATCCATGGGAAAAGGACATGGAAAACTAGCCCCTAGAGTCTGTCTAGGTGATCCATGTAAGGGAGGAGAGTGAGAAAGTCTAGCCTTATGCTGCTAGTTCCACTCAACCTCGTGCATGTGTGTGTAAGGGAGGTTAGAAGCACCTCATAGGATTCTATGCACAAGTATGCTACAACCTGTATATGTATAGTACAAAAAGCGTGACATCTTGCTCTAAGAGTCTGTGCTCTGGTTTCGAGAATAATCACCTTGCATAAAAGAAAAATGGAAACATCTCGCTCTAAGAGTCTATGCTCTGGTTCCAAGAATAATCCATTTCTCAAAAGGTGTAATGTTTACGTCATAAGCAAAGTAGAACAAGGATACCTACCTTCATCACAAAAGAAGATACCCCAAAAATGCAACAATGTCATAGATCCAAGCAAGAGAGTTTTGCACTCTTTAAGCAAGGATAATATAGTTGAAAAGGGATATCTTGTAGTATGTGTAAAGGAGATCCTTAGAGGAGAAGAGATCTTTGTACAAAAGACACCTATCCCCAAGAGGAATTGTCTTAGACAAAGACAAAGAAGAGAATAAGAATGCAATACTTCCTTCCTTTGCGAGGTGAAAGTGATTCTTAATGAAGGATGACGCTCTTTTTAACCCAATTAGGAGAGTGAATTCGTTATGGATGTATTTTACCAAGTGCAAAAGAGGTTGTAGTCAAGGACTTACACCTCTTGTAAGAGAGAATCCTTGAACAAACAACAACAAATGCATACATGGAATAACATCAAGTAATAAAGTTCACACCATCCACGAAATAGGAAAAGGTGGATCCTTAGATAAAAATAAGGAAAGATCATTGCCTCAATGAGAAGGACTTACACAATCTTCTAGGGAGAGATTTGGACATAAGCAAAAGAAGAGATGTATGAAATCACTCTTGTCCCCATAGGAACAAGAAAATTAGGCTATTATGTTGCTTCAAAAAAAAAAAATATGATTGCACTTGAAATTGTACCATCATGAATGACAATGAGCCCTCAGTAAATGAGCTACCAATGTCACATAATGATGAGCAACATAATAGCCATTAATGTTATTTAAAGACGTGATAGATTGAATGAGGTATTTGAATATGACATGCTAAATGCTCAACTATAAGTGAGATCAAAAACATGTATAAAGTGATAAAAATTGAAGAAGGACAGTTACGAGAAATCTTAGAAGAAAGATGAGTGTAATTTATTAGAGCCTTATCCCTGGAGGAAAGGACTTTGTGATGAATAGGAGATAAAGATTCATAAGTGGATTTAGAAATTTGAGGGGATTCATAAAGAGATTTGTTCATCGCCAAGATTTCCTTATGAGGGGAATGAGAGTTGATGGAAGTAGAAGATGATTTAGTTGAAGTGAGATCATCATCACTACTAAATATAGCATTCACATTAAGAGATGGTCTTTTAGATGCCTTAGTGCATTTGCAGGGATTATAGCCAAGCCCAAAGGCATAATTGTGAAAATTAGTCTCTAGAGGAACTTTTATCCCTTGTTCATGAGCGCCACAACCATTTCCATGATACCCATGCTTAGCAAAAATGCGAAAACCACGACCATAATGATCAACCATTTCAGGAAGAGAAGGTGGTTTTTCATAAGACAAAGAATCAAACTCTTCATAATTAGAGGTGTGAGGAGAAGGAGTTTGAGAAGCGGCCACAAAATTATTGCTCATAGGTTCAGGTAAGATTGATTGATTTTTAGTTTCTTCCTTCTCTTTAACTTTAAACTCTCTAGGAGGAACCCTATACTCACCTACAAAGGTGGGATTAAAGTCAAGAGATCCCCAATCGTCTTCTGCGAGAACCTTCTTAGGATCAAAAGCCTTTTCATGTGTAGATTCAAGTTGAGAAGAATCTTCTTCAGGAGCTTCAGGCTCATCCAAAGAATTTTGACTATCAAAGGATGATGATTTGTTCATAGGTATCTTGTTTAAAGAGTCATCACTAGAAGAGGAAGGTTTAGAAGAACTCCCTTTGGAAGTAGATGTTTGCAAACAAGCCTGAATATTACTATCACCTATCAAGGTATATGTCTTATTATTATAAATAAATTTAACTTGTCTATGCAATGTAGAGGGGACAGCTTGCATACTGTGAATCCAAGGTCTCCCTAATAACAAGTTGTATGTTAGATTTCCCGACATAACATGGATAGGAGTAGGCAAAGTAACAGGTCCCACTGTGATTGGTAAGGTGATAATACCTAATGAAGACTTAGCCACATTATCAAAGCCTTGAATGGGACGAGAGTCAGGCTCAATAAGGGATGTATCCACATTCATCTTATGCAATAGATTAATGCTACATACATTAAGGCCAGAGCCATTATCTACCAGTGTTCGTCTTATAGCAGTGTCATTTATGATAACCACAATCATCAAGGGATCATATTGATGTTGAATTTCACTAGTAGGCAACTCATCTTGAGTAAACACAATTTGAGCTTTAGGATTCATCACAGAGTTAACTAAAGATGCTATATTACTAGATGTATTCAGTGGAGGAACATTCAAATCTTTCAAGGCATCTTGTAACATTCCATGATGAGCGGAAGAAGTTTGGATCAAATCCCAAAGGGATATCTTAGCAGGGGTAGCTTTAAGTTGTTCAATAAGATCATATTCCTTACCCATAACTTGTGAAATACGGGGAGCTTGCGGAAGAATTGGTTGAGAAGGAGGAAGTGAAGTTGGGATAACTGGAGGAGGATTAGGTTGCCTATTGTTTCTTGTGTTATAGGTATGGGCAACCGCATGATAACTCTCTCTAGTTAGTTGCTTAGCATACTCATAAGGGCTCTTAGTAGAATAACCTCCTTGCACAATAATAATAGGTTTCTTAGGAGTGCAAAAAGAATCATTAGCATAACCACCTTGAACCACAAAGATAGGCTTATTTAAAGGTTGAGAATTTTGAGAAGGACAAGCACCTTGGACAGTGAAGAGAGGTTTATTAGGTGTCTCATTCACATGTATTAGATTGATTGAGGATGGTTTAGAGGAATGAACAAAAGTGTTGGAAGAATTATTGATAGTCTTCTCTTGCACTAAAATCTTATCATGGATTAAATCAATTTTAGGAGAGAGACAAGGGGTAGGCATTGATGTTCTAGTAGGAAAAGTAATACTAGGAAAGGTCATATCATCCTTTATCATCAAAGGTTCTACATGGGAAATAAACTCTCTAGGAGAAGGATCAACATTACTCTCTAAAGTCTCACTTTTGAGGGGGAGGTCTTTGAAAGAGATGTTAACCATCTTACTTTGAACTAGGGTTTCCTTATGAGTAGAACCAAGTTGAGGAGAGGGAGATGCTTTATTTTTAGAGGGAGAATAATTGAGATTCAAGGAAGGTGAGAAATTATCAAGGGAGAGAGAATAATTTACACCTTCTTCTAATGGTTCATCCCAAATAGTGAAGTGATTGAAAGGAATGTTTGAAGTATTGTCAATTTCGGGAGAGGAGATAACATTGTTTATTAATTCCTCATCCTTAGGAGGGAGAGCATCAATAGATGTGTTAAACTCATCCTCTTTCCTCAAAATATGTTCAATATGATCTTTAGGGGAGAGAGAATTAAGGAAATTGCTTATTATTTCATCTTCTTTCTCTAAGGGATGCTTATGGGTAAGACAAACTTTAGGAGAAGGGTAAGCATTTATCATTGTAAAGCGGAAAATCGCGGCCGAACCCTAGTTGGTCTCCCCTCTTCCGACTCCGAGGAGAGAGAAGGGAGGTTCGCTAGGATTCGATGGGTTTTCACTTAAGGGGAAGACTTTACATTCAAAAGAGGGGTTGAAACCCACAAGATCCAATCCCACGCAATGTAAGATTGGATACTAAATGAATTTCAAGGGTTAGGAAAGCAAGGCTACCCTCTTTTGTAAAGAATGTTGTTAAGGAAATTAAGCTAAGAATGCATAGAAAGTCATAAAAATTCGCTTATAAACTGAGTTTAGGTTATAGGATGAAGCTGCGGACCTGGAATTAGCAGTAAAATGTCGATACGGCGCTGTCCTGCAAATTTGAGCAAAAGTTGTCGGGACGATGGCACCCGGCACCACGGTCCTCCGAAAAATCCGTCAAACGAAGGGGGATCGGTTCGTCTCTGCACAAGGATTCCAAATCTTCAATCTCAGCCGCGTACCTGCAACCTACACACAGAAAAGTGAAGACGATGGGGGGTTAGGGATTAGGGGTTTGCCTTTAGGTCAAACCCCGGTTTTGGAATTAACCAAGAAATGAGCAAGAGCTGTAAATGTAAATGACTGTAATGTAAAACAAGTACTAATACCTTGTTCTAAGGATGTTTGTATCCTTATGTGCAAAGGTTTAGATGTTGTATGTTGTAGTATGTAGCATGTAGTAAGTGATCTCCTCTTCAATGGTTGAATCCTTGACTTGAATGCAACACTTAGCCTTGAATGGAGACTTGGAATGATCAATTGCTTAAATGCTTGAATGCTTGAGTATAGTTTCCATGCTTTTTCCGTCATGTATGTGTTCTCTTATCATCTCCCAAATGAGAGAGAAAAATGTAGTTTATATACTTGTCAATTAGGGCTGATAGACTGATTTTCCCGACCTTAGGCCGACCAGGGAAGTATATTTCCAAATTGCAATCAAAAAGACCCGATATCACTTAGGAAACTGGGCCCAAAATAGGACCCAGGGACCAGGGCGCTGGGCGCCCTGGTCCTGAGGGACCAGGGCGCTGGGCGCTCTGGTCCCACCTCCGGGACAGTGGGGTGCAAGGAGGTTTAGGCCAAGGTGCTTGAAAAATGCAGTTTTTGGTGTCGTGAGCAAGTTTTGGGGTCTCCATTCAGGTTGTGTGTTGCGTCGCCATCGTGAAGACCAAAATGCAGTCGAAATTGCAAGTGTCGCAATTTTAGGACGCTACATTTAGCCCCCACTTTAGCAGGAGTATGTATGCTCATACTTCCGGTAAAGTACAAGGAAACAACATTGAAAGACTTTCACCACGTCAAGGAGGCAAGACACACCAAGCCCCCAGTGGACTAAGTATCTTACGACTTCGATTGACAAAGTAAAAGGGAAGATCACGAGGGAGAGCCATGACTGTCAGTAGTAAGGCTCCCTCACTATGAGTCATGTAAGAGAAATACCGAAAATTTTCAAGGCAAAGCTAAGTTCGCCAAGAAATTTTCAAGTATCGTGAAGGGATAGTCAGGGTGTATGCCCCCCTACGTTAAAGTGATCGCACGCGCCTCAACGGGGGTGATTGTTTTAACGTAGTGACACACATAAGAAATGAGAAAGGAAAGGAGCACGTTACCACAAGGATTTAGCCCCCAAGTGTGAGATAAACCCAAGGATAATAAAACACAAAACACGAGGTGACTTCGCTTTCCTCGGGGTCAGTATGCTGTATGATAAGTCATGTATATATCATATGTATGTATGCATAATTGTTCTTCATTCCCCAATCAAGGAAGGTCACCTAGAAGAAGGGAACACATGTGTCTTTTGAGTCAACATGAGAGAGACCAAAGAGATCTCAATGCTTTGCATCGTCCTCAAGTAGACAACACTAAGGACGACAAATAGAAGAATGAGAATAACATATAGAAGAAGTAACAAAAGAGAGGGGGAGAGAATCTACCATGCTAATGTAACTAGTCTAGCATGTCATCTACCCCCCGATCTTGCTGATCAATGTTTCGGGAAGGCAGGGAACACGCTAGAGGAGGAACATCCAACACAGCAGATGGAGCTATCACAAGATCCAAACAAGGGCTATGTTCATGTTCCAAGCCACGTTGTTCTTGTCTAGGAGCTAGGATAAGTGCTTTTGAAAATTCATTAGATAAATGGTTGTCAACATCAACAAGTTCATATTCACTATCAGAAGCAAGAGGAGTAACATTTTCATCATGCATAAAATTTTCATATATATCATCATCAAGATTTATAAAAATAGGATCTTTAACTCGCACAAGATCAAGACCATCATGTATCTTGTGTATAGGAGATTTAGGCTCAATATCCGGCTGAGGAGAAAATGGAATAATGCTTGTTGAAGGTGTTTTTGGAGATTGTAAATTTTGAGAAGCGGTTGCTTGAGCCCTAAGATGACGTTTTCGTCGGCGTTCGCGTGCAGAACGATTACGTCTAGTCTTAGTAGGAAGTGTAGAAGATAGAGGAGGAGGAATGTTCTCATCCTTATCACTTGGGTGTTTAGGTTGTGGTCTCTTAGGCTGGATAATAGGAGAAGAAGAAGGTCTTTTTTCTCTATAAAAGGCAGGAGGAGGAACTGCTCCATATAAAGGAGGAATTTTTGGTTTAGGGAGAAGACCAAGTCCATCATGACGAGGAGGTATAGATCTACTCTTAGAAGATTTATTAGGCATAGACATAGTCACATCCATGGGGACGGGTTGGGAATCTTCTTGGGGAAAGACATTAGTTTTATCTTTCAAAGGAAGAATTTCCTTCTCAAGAATGATAGGAATGTCAAGTTTAGGTGTTCTAGGTTCATTTAAAGATAGGATCATATCTGTTTTCCACTTTTGATAAGATTTAAAAAGATGATCACTTCGCGGAGGAAGAGATTGGAATTGTTTAGGCCAAAAGTAATCAATAGGAACACTAGAGGTTCTTTCAGATGGTTTAAAGAGACTATGATTGACAGTAACAACTTCACCATTATAGGGAAATTTCAAACACTTATGAATAGGAGAAGCAATAGCCTTCATGGAAGATAGCCAAGGATAGCCAAGCTTCACACGAAATTGTTCGGAAGAAGGAATAATAGCAAAGTTCACATCAAGAGATTTATTATGGACCTCAATAGGCAATGTAATAGAACCAATTGTAGGAGAAGAAAATGCATCAAATAGTTTCACAATCACATCTATTTTGTCATAGATCACTTGATTCAATTGCAAAGTAAAAAGAAATTCTTTAGTAATAACATTAACCATGCACGAAGGATCAACAAGCACTCCACGGCAAGGTGTATTTTTGACTTTTGCAACTATGTATAAAGGACCATCACGTGCTCTAATGGTTTCACTAGAATCAAATGTGATGGAAGGTTCTTTAGGGATTTCTTGCTACTCTACAAAGTTAATCACATTCGGAGTCATCGACACAAGACCATCAGATGAAAGAGAGGAATCATTAGCCTCAATTGCATTAGAGGTATGAGAAGGCAATGGATCAGTGAAAATCTGAAGATTTTGGTTAGGAGGAGCTACAGATGTGTTGCCTTTATCATTCACTCCAGAAACAGAAATAGTATTATTATCAATCAAATCCTGAATTTTACCCTTTAAAGAAAAACATTTTTCAGTATCATGACCAGGCTGACGATGAAAATGACAAAAAGCTTTGTGATCAAAATAAGGTGAAGTAATCTTTGCAGGATCAATTTGTCGTACAGGAGGAAGAGTAAGCACATTTTGTCCCAATAACTTATTCATAATATCATGCAATGATTCATTCAAAGGAGTATACTTTCTTTCTTTCCTGAAAAATTTAGAAATAGGAGGCACACCTGATGCTGCATTCACATTGTTGTTGATGATGTTTTCATTGAATTTGATGGAATCTCTGTTCGGTTTAAACTTCCCAAATGGTTGTTGACTGCTATCACCCTTATCACTCGGAGCCATAGGATGTGATTGTTCCATTTGACTCACAGTCAGTTGATAATTGTGAAGAGTGGCACACAACTGTTGGAAAGAAGTAAACTCAGAAAACAGAAGTTTGTCTCGAATATCTTTTTGTAAATTAGAAATAAAGATTCTTTGAATATCATTGTCAGGCACTGGAAAGGAAATTTGAGCATACAAATGCTTATATCTACCAATAAAATCAGTCACTTTTTCTTTAACACCTTGTTTACAATGCATTAAATCAATCAAAGTAACTTTAGGACTTATATTGTTTTGAAATTGTTGAATGAAAGCATTTGCAAGTTGTTCGAAAGAAGTAATAGAATAAGAAGGCAACGAGCAATACCATTGTAAGGCTTTGTCTCTTAATGTTCTAGTGAACAGTTTTGCAAGCAACCTTTGGTCATAAGCAAAATCAGTACATATTGTTTGAAAAGTCTTAACATGTGTTAGAGGATCTCCTTTACCATTATAAAGCTCCAAATGCGGGATTTCAACATGTTTAGGAGGGATAGCTCGAACAATATCAAGAGAAAGTGGGCTCGCAACATCAAATGTGGGCACACTAAACTTAGATTGATTCATAGAGGCAATTTGTTGCTGTAAAGAAGAGACAGTTTGTGCAAGATTATTAATGGTAGCTTCAGTCGAAGAGTTCATATTAGGTGTGTTAGATTGAGATGGAGGTGTGATGTTATTGAAAGAAGGTAAAGAGTAAGGTGGTGGGACCCTATGATAGTCAACCATAGGGGATGATTGGATAGGAGGAACACTACAAGGAGGAATGGAATGGTTAAATGAATTGCCCCCTTGCGTCATGTTCATTTGTGAAGATGTAATAGGAACATTCATTGAAGGAATGTATGAAGAAGTTGGATTGAATGAAGGAAGAGGATTAATTGAAGAAGGGGGAGGATTGCCCCCATGACTAGTGATCACAGGAGGAATGTCTTGTATAGAGGTAGCCATGATGTTTGATGTAAAGGTAGGTATACTAGCAATAGGAGTGGTCAAAGGAATAGAATGATTGACTTGTGTAGGAGGTTGTGTATAACCTAAAGATTCAGCACAACTCTTCATAGGCATCATATTCGAATCCACAATATGTGCGATACCACGTAAAACATCAATTCCATTCTTATCACTTTGAAGCATGCGTTTTAGACCCTCAATTAAAGGAAGAGCTTAACTATCGGGATACTCATGAGACATCCATTGGTGAAAATCGTCAAATTGGTTATCCAATTTGGAAAGTTGTTCAACGGAAACTTCATGGGGAGCTTCTTCATCATTAGGAGGATTAGAGGAATTACCCATATCCTCGTTAAAAAGGCTACTCAAATTAGGTTCCATCTCCTCGGTAGTTAAACCTCGGAAGGACTTAATTCTACGGCTTCGTCTAACGGGAATAGTGTAAGTAGGGCTTATTGTTGTAAAACTCATGCACTAGAAAGAGAGAGAAGATTTTGAATTTAGAGGTAGCAATTTTCAGTAAAATCAGCCAATCTTCTGGATTTAAGCTGTTAAATGCAATCACAACAGTCTCCCGAAATTTCAGAAAAAATGTCCGGGACCGTGGCACTCGGAGTGCAACACGGTCCTTGCAACTTTTTTCGAAATTTGCCGGGATGAAAGGTATGATGATTTTAGAGCTATTCTGAAAAAATTGAGGGATTTTACGATCTGTAGATAGGCCAAATTAAAGTTGCAATCTCAAAATTGAACCCTATCAAGATTGTCGAAAAATGCAAAATTTGAATTTTGAAAAAGAGAGGGAAACTGAAATTTTGAATTTTATGATTTTAGAGGGAATGTCAAAAGCAGTGCAAGTTTTGAAATTTAAAAATTGATTTAATTTCACGCAAAATTCAATTTTGAAAGCGGAAATCAAAGTTGTTGTAATTAAGCACTTAATTTCAAAAGTCACAAATTGCAAGAATTTGAATAAAGCACTGAAATTTTGAATGAATGTAGACACACTTTTCAGATTTATGATAATAAAACGCAATTTTGACACAAAATTTTAATTTCGACAATTTTTGAATGATTAGGAGCCTTAGACCAAGCAATCGCAAGACCAACTTTGACTGTAATTTTGAAGGTGTTACAATTGATAAAATCAGCCAAAATTTTGGATTTTAGCAGGAAAATACAGCAATATCTCGCTCCCGAAATTTCAGAAAAAATGTCGGGGACGATGGCGCTCAGAGTGCAACACGGTCCTCGCAACTTTTTTCCAAATTTTCAGGGATGAAGGATATTGTGATTTTATTGCAGAATCCAAAGTTACAGCTGATTTGGAGATGTTTTGATCAGTGAAATTGTCGAACAAAGGTTGAATCAAGAGGGTTTCAAAAATTAGGGTTTTGACACTTAACCACTTAATTTTCAAAATTAAAGCATAGATATGAATTGATAATTTATAATAGAAAAGCAGATCTGAAACAAGCATTAACAATTAAACATTTCGCAAGTTCAATGTTCAAAAAGAAAATTTAGGGTTTTTATGCAATCACCTCTAAAATTTTGCAAAAGATCAAACATGGAAATGTAATCAAGGAATCAATTTTCAGATCTAATCATGAATAATCAGAAAGGATGTTCATGTCGGGTTCACCAAAATGTAAAGTGGAAAATCGTGGTCGAACCCTAGTTGGTCTCCCCTCTTCCGACTCCGAGGAGAGAGAAGGGAGGTTCGCTAGGATTCGATGGGTTTTCACTTAAGGGGAAGACTTTACATTCAAAAGAGGGGTTGAAACCCACAAGATCCAATCCCACGCAATGTAAGATTGGATACTAAATGAATTTCAAGGGTTAGGAAAGCAAGGCTACCCTCTTTTGTAAAGAATGTTGTTAAGGAAATTAAGCTAAGAATGCATAGAAAGTCATAAAGATTCGCTTATAAACTGAGTTTAGGTTATAGGATGAAGCTGCGGACCTGGAATTAGCAGTAAAATGTCGATACGGCGCTGTCCTGCAAATTTGAGCAAAAGTTGTCGGGACGATGGCGCCCGACGCCACGGTCCTCCGAAAAATCCGTCAAACGAAGGGGGATCGGTTCGTCTCTGCACAAGGATTCCAAATCTTCAATCTCAGCCGCGTACCTGCAACCTACACACATAAAAGTGAAGACGATGGGAGGTTAGGGATTAGGGGTTTGCCTTTAGGTCAAACCTCGGTTTTGGAATTAACCAAGAAATGAGCAAGAGCTGTAAATGTAAATGACTGTAATGTAAAACAAGTACTAATACCTTGTTCTAAGGATGTTTGTATCCTTATGTGCAAAGGTTTAGATGTTGTATGTTGTAGTATGTAGCATGTAGTAAGTGATCTCCTCTTCAATGGTTGAATCCTTGACTTGAATGCAACACTTAGCCTTGAATGGAGACTTGGAATGATCAATTGCTTAAATGCTTGAATGCTTGAGTATAGTTTCCACGCTTTTTCTGTCATGTATGTGTTCTCTTATCATCTCCCAAATGAGAGAGAAAAATGTAGTTTATATACTTGTCAATTAGGGCTGATAGACTAATTTTCCCGACCTTAGGCCGACCAGGGAAGTATATTTCCAAATTGCAATCAAAAAGACCCGATATCACTTAGGAAACCGGGCCCAAAATAGGACCCAGGGACCAGGGCGCTGGGCGCCCTGGTCCTGAGGGACCAGGGCGCTGGGCGCTCTGGTCCCACCTCCGGGACAGCGGGGTGCAAGGAGGTTCAGGCCAAGGTGCTTGAAAAATGCAGTTTTTGGTGTCGTGAGCAAGTTTTGGGGTCTCCATTCAGGTTGCGTGTTGCGTCACCATCGTGAAGACCAAAATGCAGTCGAAATTGCAAGTGTCGCAATTTTAGGACGCTACAATCATTAATTCATCATCTCTAGTGGGAATTTTGTTGGAAAAGGAAATGCCATCACTAGGAAATGTAGGGATAATGTCATCTTCTTGCACAAAAGGATCCTCATGAAGGGAGTGTTTCGTAGGAGGAACATGAACATATTTCTCCAAAGATTCATGCTTAGGAAGGAGATCTTTGAAAGAAGTGTTCATAACCTCTTGTTGCACTAACATGCCCCCATTGGAAGGACCAACTTTAGGAGAAAATAAGTCAATGTCCATCAATACCTTTTCACTTAGAGAGGCATCATGTAGGGAAGGTGAAGTAACATTAAGAAAGGTGTTTATGATATCATTCTCTTCCTCTAGGATAGCTAAATAGGAAGGGCACATTTTAGGAGAGTTGTCAAGATCACTCTTAAAGTCTTCATCCTTAGAGCATGGGAGAGTCTCAAAGGGATTGGTAGCAACTCTTTTAGGCACTAAAATGTTGTTATATATAGGGGGAAGTTCTTTTGGAGAAGGAAAAATTGAAACAAGGGAAGCTAACCCATTATCACATCTATGAAATGAATGCATCATGACAACAATTTTCCTCTTTCAAATGATAACACATGCAAAATAGAAGGAAATGTTTAATTTTAACCAATGCAAGCACTTAGAATGTAGATTTAGAAAATGAAATTTATGATTCAAATGAGTTCCTAAATCAGATTTGAAATTATTGATCCCAATTAAGCTATCCACAAGTTCAACTTTAGGGTTTTAGCAAAAATTTCCTCTAAATTTTTTTTTTTTGAATCTTGCAAGAAATTAAGACTTGTAAATACAAATTTGAATTTGAAATAGCATAAACACTCAAATTTGAAAACACAAATCAGGATTTAGAGAAGATTGGAGTTCACGTCGGGTTCACCAAAAATGTGTAGGAGAAAAAGTGACACTAAGCAAACATGCCCAAATCTCACTTTCAACCACACACTTGCGGAATACGAAAGAGCCTAGAGGTATCACACAATTGGCTACTTCTTTTTGTGGAAGAGAGAGCCACGGGATACCTATTAGGATTTCTATTCCCTTTTTGTAATTGAAAGATAAAATGATGCAAGTTCAATCCCTAACCCCAAAATGCAAGTAGGAACTAATGACAAGATTGCAGAACTGAACTTAACAATGGAAAGTTGTAAATACAAGGATAATACAAGAATGTAAATGTGTACCCGGAGTTAAAATATGAATGAAAATGTTTGGGACAGGGGCGCGGGCGCCACTGTCCTGATTCTACCCCTGAAACTGCTCCGGAAACTGCTGTTTTGCACTTTGGAAAAAGCTGTCAAAAATGCTGAAAATGCTGTCTGTCAGGAGGACCAAGGCGCCTAGCGCCCCTGTCCTGGCAGGACCAGGGCACCCCACGCCCCTGTCCTGGTCTTTTGCTCTAAAATTTGGTGGGAAGGTCGGTCTCAGTCTGCTTCTCCCGCATCTGCAACCTGCGACGTCGTCCGAGTTCTGAAACCTGCACTTACATCTAAAAATGTGTTTTGGGCGGCTATATAGGGTTTTGCCTTAGTCAAACCCCCGCTTCGGTGATTTCCACCTCCACGAATAGCCAAGTTGTATTGTAAAATGTATTGTGTGTGCAGACCTAGTGTGTGTGCAAGGTCCTTAAATGCAAGAAAGCAAACTAGAGCAACCTAGAAAGTAAACCCTAATTGCTTGTAAATGATAATGTAAATGCTCTAAATCAAGATGCAAAGTGATCTAAAGCATGAATAAAGGATATATTGAAGCTTATGCAAAGACATGAAAACAACATGAAATCATACCCAACCCTCAAGGGAGGAGTACAAGCCAATCTTCAGTCGGTAATCTCCTATTGTTCTTCAATGTCTTCCAAGCCCTAAATAGATGAATGAAATTGATGGATGCTTGATAGAGGGATGTTGAATGTTGTTGAAGTCTTCAAAGATCTGCTCTTTCACTGCATATGAGGTCCTGAAAACCAAAATTCGATCCTTTCAAATGAAGAAAGAGAGCTCTTATATATGAAACCCTAGGTCTTAATTTCGACTTTTGGCCGACCTAGAGATTGAATATCCTGCCAATTTCTTGGGGTTAAGCTTTATTTTATGATTGGATTTTGCTCCTAAAATTTTGGGAAAAATGTCCGGGACCATGTGCACTCCGGGCGCCATGGTCCCGACAACTTTTCACCAAATTTTCAGGGCCGTCGGATATGATGATTTTAGAGAGAATCCTGAAGTTACGGGTGATTTCAAGATGTTTTGACCCCCGAAATCAAGCCCCCAAGTTCAAAATAGGACCTAAATAGGGTTTTTGATTAAATGATGTACTGGAAGAATAAAGTGAAAAGGGCACACTTTAATGAAAGGGCCCAACTTTATGATATAGAAGATGATAAAATAGGACCTTAGACCTAATTAATTTAATTAATTAAGTGCTAAAGGGGAAATGCAATGCAAAATGCAAAATGCGCCAAAGTGGGTGCTAAACTAGGTGTGAAATTGTACCACTCTAGCAAGTGCGTACAATTTACGACGCTACACAACTTAGTTTGCTGGTGAAGAATTCTCCACACCCGGTGAAGAATTGGAATCCTCTGATGATTTGTCCTCACTTTTCTTCTTCTGAATCTTATCCATCTCGGCTCCGGTTTCTTCAACATTTGTTTTCTTCTTTCCTTTCTGATCTACAGAGTGATTTACTGGTAGATTCCTTTGCATTCTGCAAAACTTAGCAATGTGTCATGGTTTATGACAATGATAGCAGGCCATTCCAGATGCTCTCCACGGTCCTGCATTGCCTCTATCTATTCTTCTTCTGTAATTCATTGCCACATGTTCAAATTTGTTACAGATTGTGTAGATCACATTGACTCTTTTCTCCATCTCATAGGCACTAGACCAGTCAACATAGGGTCTTTGCCAATTCATGTTTCTTCAGCTATCATAATTCCTTCTCCAACCATCAACATGTCTTTGATTCAGAGGATGTGTTGGATTATTAGCTCCATACTTGCATTCAATAGATCTATGCCCATACATGTTGCATGTATAACTATAACCTTCAAATTTTCTAAACACATACCTAGCATAGGTCTATAACCAATATTAATATCAGATCTACTTCTACACACATTTGTAGTATGTCCTGGTTTGTGACAGTTAAAACAAATAGGTTTGTAAGCTTTCTTACTGGTATGTTTCTAAACTTTAGGAGTTGTTTTACCTTCATGCATGTTGTTTTTTATGCCGGAAGGTTCACCTTTCTCAAATGTAGTGTATCCCAGTCCAGTGGTATCACCATTCATCCACTAAGATTGGATCTATTCATCAAGCATAGAGGAGCTCTTGTTGAATTTTGCAAGCTTCTCCTTGGTCTCATCAAGTTCCATAGTAAGGTCTTCATTCCTTTTCATGAGAGTCTCTCTAAGAGACATAGCCATATCTAGATTTTCTTGTATGCTTTCTTTTTCTTCCTTTTCCTCATGCCAATGCTCATACAAAGTTGTATTCTCTTTCTTAATCTTAAATATTTCATGCTCTTTATCTTGGATCTGATCCTCAGTCTTCCTTCTAGTTTCAAGTTCCTCACTCATCCGGATTGTAAGTGCTTCCACCTCTCTTCTAAGATCAGCCTTTTCACTATTTAGTTTCTCCACTTCTTCAACCAGTGCATCAATGTTTGCTCCATCAGAAGAACTACTCTCAGAAATCTCCAACAACTATTCGGTTGGTTCTTTCCTTTTAGCTAGTGATGCCTTGTACTTTCCTTAGGGTTTTAAGGTCTTCCTTGGTTTTAGCAAGTTCCCTAGCCATTTCTCTATAACTCATTCCTTCCCCCATATTTGCCTTAGGATTAGAGATCCCTTCCAAGCAGTTAAGCCTTAAGGATGTTAGGCTTTGATACCAATTGATGAACTTATAAGGCACTGAGAGAGGGGGGGTGAATCAGTGCAAGTAAAAACAACACAAATCTGATTAACAAATTGACCAACTTGAAACTCAATAAGCATATATGAAATAACACTAATTATGTAATCACCACATAAAGTATGAACCACATAAAACAAGAGATAATACGTGAAAAACTCAAATGGGAAAAACCACGGTGGGAATTGGTATGGACAAGATCCACTAACTGCAGTATAGAGATTTGACCAGTTAAGGTCTACAATGAAAAAGCCCTATTAGGAGAAGACCCGGTTAAGAGTCACCCAATTAGTGGATTTACCTATCAGCCCTGTGAAGAGCTTAATGACCTGTTAGGATCAACCTCATGTGAGGATATATAACTCCCTTTGAGAGTTTCCCTGCTAGGGGACTTAAGTGACAAAGGCCTATTAAGACCTACCCAGTTAAGGGATTTAGCTATTGTGACTGTTAGGATAACAAAAGGTTCAAATGATCTTAGTATAACATCATCAATGTCTGATAAGATCCAGTTATGAATATTACATCATCACATACACTTAACCTCTCAACTACTCCGATCACTGCACTGTCAAAAATAATATTCGCTAAATATTTCTCTATTCTATCAAGCTCATACATACTACCAACATTATACATCATCACACATCTTAAAACATCATTAGGTTGGATAGAACCTTGTTAAAATTCCCTAGGTTTAATGAATCTAGACAAACTTGCAATATACACTTTAGTTATGTCGGCCACCAATATAAGACAACAAATTATGTGTCGGTTTACCGATATGAGTAATTTTCATCACTATCGATTAAGTCTCTATCAACATGACTATTCTGTCATTCAATATTATTTCATCTAATCAAATTTGCTTGTGCATGTTAGGTCTCGAAGACAACTTAGAGGGGGGGGGGGGTGTGAATCAGTTGTTTAATAATATTAAACCAAAAACAACTTAATCAAATTACTGCTTAATACTGGTGAAACAGTTTGTTAGACCGGTGGACAGATTTAACAGATAAATGCAATACCGGTAAATATTGATGCATGAAACTAAAAGACAAAGTCATCCACAACACATAACACCAATATTTATACTTGGAAACCCTGTAAGGGGAAAAACCATGGTGGGAAACCTTACCCACAATCAAATGATACTACTATAGATAGTAAGTGTACATAAATGGGGTCTGCACATGTAGAAAGGCCAAGTGCCTAGAGCTCACTGCTCAAACACAAATGGGAGTCACACTGACTACAATTGGATGGTTAAATCCAATAAGAATGTACTGCTCAAAATAGCATCTTCATATGCTAGATTCAGTACCCGTGTAGTTCTGATATGCTTTTACAAAAACCTAGCTTCACCTTCAAATGATGTCTACGTGTATATCTCTGCTTAATCTCGCATATACCTTTGCACAAAACCTTTTTCGCATTCCTCCATCGATCTTACAATTAAGACCTTACATTTATACCATAACCTAAGACCAATTTTAGTAGGTCGGCTCTACAAGATATTACAATAAAATCATTTTACAAATAATACAAATATCCAATGCAATAACCGATTGAACATGTGGGCTTAATGCATTTACAACAATAATTAATCATCTCCATAGCGTGTCACACTGATCTGGAAAAGATAAACCTACCGATGTAACTTTGGACCTATTTGCTGGTAACAACGAATATGCAGATACGAATATGCCAATAAACAATTCTCCAAGATAAGATGTCCAAACAATGTCTTCGACATTACCGAGTGTTTTCCAAGTCATTCCAAGTGCTGGTGATCATTATTTCCTGCTGGTGTACCATATACCAGTGACTGTGCAAAAGTCACTTGCTTGTCGGTGAATGTTGTTGGATCTCCAAAGTGCTAGTGTTTTAGTAGGTGTTGACATCAATGACAAAACCATACCAAAATACCAACAATATCTCCCTTTGGAATTGATGGCAACACAAGATGGAAAAATGATCAAAGTGCAAAAATAGAAATACCAAGTATAAAAACCAATAATCTCCCCAAAGTAACAATCTCTCCCCCTGAGAGTAATATGAGTTTCCTTATGTTTTTCTGTACCAGTCTCTTCCCAAAAGATAATGTGTTTTTCCAATAGATATCTCTCCCCCTTTGACATCAAATGCCAAAGTTAAAAAAAATCAAGTCAATATACAAAACACCAACCAATTACAATATACCAACTACTTCCCCTAAGAAGTAGCTTCCTCATCAAAGCTGGAGTAAGAATATATCTCTGTTAATTCTATCGATTGATGACAAACATCAACTATCTAAGTCTCTACCGGTGGGGGTATGACCCCAAGCTAATCTCTTAGATATTCAAAAGTCTCCTTAGGCAAAGGTTTAGTGAACATATTTGCAATCTGCTCTTTAGTATTCACATAAACCAGTTTTACTACTTTTGCTTCAACATTCTCTTTTAGAAAGTTCAATTTGATAGAAACATGTTTGGTTTTAGAATGTAGTACTAGATTCTGAGATATATCAATTGATGCAGTGTTATCACAATAGACAGTTGTAGATTCCTTGCAATTTACCTTTATGTCATTCAACATTTGTTTAAGCCATAATACCTATGTACAGTTTGTTGCTACTGCAACATATTCTGATTCGGCTATTGATAAAGATGTGCAACTTTGTTTCTTACTTAACCAAGAAATTAATCTTTTTCCAAGAAAAAATGCTCTACCGGTGGTTCTTTTTCTGTCATCTACATCTCCTACTCAATTTGCATTTGTGTATGCACTTAATTCAAAGTTTTCATCTCTAGGATACCATAAACCAAGATTTGTAGTGCCTTGTAAGTATCGGAAAATTCTTTTTACTACTGATTCATGATTTTCTCTAGGATTACTTTGAAATCTTGAAACAATACATACTGCATTCATAATATCAGGTCTTGTTTGTGTTAAATACAGTAAACCTCCTATCATAGATTTGTACCTAGTTGGATTAACAGGTGTTGACTCATCTCTTACTGATAATTTTTCATTTGTGGTCATAGGAGTACTTACAGGTTTAGAGTTCTCCATCCCAAATTTCTTTAATAGTTGTTTTAAGTACTTGGTTTGACTCAAGAATATACCTTTATCAGTCTGTGAAATCTACAATCCTAAAAAGAATTTTACTTTTCCAATCATAGACATTTCAAATTCTTGCTGCATTTTGATAGAGAAATCTTTACATAATCCATCTTCTCCTCCAAAGATTATATCATCAACAAAACTTATATAACCAAAATGTCATCATTAGTCACTTTATAGTATAAATTACTATCTACATTTCCTTTAGAGAAACCAATCTTCAAAAGATACTTATCTAATCTTGCATACCAAGCACTTGGAGCTTGCTTCAACCCATACAAAGCTTTCTTTAACCTACAAACCATATCTTTGTCTTCTGTCAAAGAAAATCCATTAGGTTGTTCAATGTAGACCTCTTCTTCAAGAATTACATTCAAAAATGCACATTTAATGTCCATCTGATATACTTTGTAGTTCTTATGAGCTGCAAAAGCCAAGAATAATCTAACTGCCTCAATTCTAGCTACCGGTGCAAAAGTTTCATTGTAATCAATTCCTTATTTATGAGAATATCCCTTACACACTAGTCTTTCTTTGTTTCTGATTACTTTACCATCTTCATTAAGTTTGTTTCTAAATACCCATTTGGTTCCAATAACATTTTTATCTTTAGGCCAGGGAACTAATGTCCATGTGTCATTCTTCTCAATCTGCTCTAATTCTTCTTCCATAGCTTTAGTCCAATATTTATCTTCACATGCCTCATTAATTGATGATGGTTCAATTTGAGAAATAAGACATACCTCTTCATTTGCCAATCTTCCTCTTGTCATAACTCCTTTTTATTTGTTTCCAATTATCTGATCTTCAGTATGATTCAATCTTACATATCGGGGTGTCTTTGTTTGCTACTGTTCCTCGATTACAGTGGAATTTTCAGATGATACTGGTGTAACTAGATCTTCACTCTATACTAGTGAATTTGGTGTAGGTTCATTTGTTAGAATTTCCATTGCCAGTTCAGAATCTATATACCTTGAAGTTCCTCTGAATTGTTCATCAATCTTTACATTTGTACTCTCAACAATTTTCTGCAATCTCTTGTTAAAAAATCTATATGCTTTACTCTTAGATGAATAACCTAAAAATATTCCTTCATCACTTCTAGGATCAAATTTTCCAATATACTCATCTCTTCTAATATAGCATTTACTTCCAAAAATTCTGAAATATTTAAGAGTAGGAGTAATACCAAACCATAGTTCATGAGGGGTCTTACTAGTTTCACCTTTGATATGCATTTTGTTGAATGTATAGACTGTTGTACTTACTGCTTCTCTTTAATATACATGTGGTAGATTTGATTCAGTCAACATACTTCTTGCTGCATCCAAGATAGTTCTATTCTTTCTTTCTACAACTCCATCTGTTGTGGTGTTTGGGGTGCTGATAGATGTCTTCTGATTCCATTTACTTCACAGTAGGTATTAAATTCCTTAGATGTAAACTCACCTCCTTGATCTGATCTTAAACATTTGATTTTCTTACCGGTTTCATTTTCAACCATTGCTTTGAATAGTTTAAACTTTCCAAGTGCTTCTGATTTTTCTCTAAGAAAAGTAACCCAACACATTCTAGAATAGTCATCAATGATTAGCATGAAATATCTATCACCTTGTAGGCGTTTAGTTCTAGCTAGACCACATAAATCAGTATGAATTAAATCAAGAGCATTATTTGATTTTTCTGGAATACTTTTGAAACTAGCTCTAGCTTGTTTTCCAAATTGGCATTCCTTACATACTATGTTGTGAGGTTTGACAATTTTGGGTAAATCTCTAACTACCTCAGTAGTACTGCTTTTACCATACAATCAAAATTTACATGACAGAGTCTCTTATGCCATAACTAACTTTCATCAATTTGTGCAATCAGGCATGTCTTTTCACTGTTATTCAAATGAAAGATATTACCTCTAGTCTGATTATCGATTGTAATTTCTAAACCAGTTTTGTTCATGATTTTGCATTTTCCATTCTTAAATTGTAACTGAAATCCTTTCTCAACTAATTGACCAACACTCAAAAGATTATGCTTTAAACCTTCAACATAGTAAACATTGTCAGTGTTATAATTACCATCAAGAGATATTGAACCCTTACCTTTGATCTGACAAGCTTTGTCATCTCCAAATCTTACTAAGATGCCATTATACTCTTGAAAGTTCAAGAATTTACCTTTATCTCCTGTCATATGATGTGAGCATCCAGAATCAATGATCCATTCATCCTTTACTTCAATTTTAGCTGCCAAGGCCTGTTCTACTGGTTGCACTATGGGTGCCGGTTGATCTTTAGTTATAGCAACAAAAACCCATCCATTGTTAGTCAGATCTTCATCAGAATCATCAGTCACTCTTTCATCGGCAACATAGAAAGATTTGTCCTTATTCTTCTTGAATTTGTATCTCTGATATTCAAGGTTAGGTTTGTATGTCCTTCTAGCTTCTTCTCTTAACCTAGCATGTCTATCAGGGCATCTTGAAGCCATATGACCAATTTTATTGTAGTTAAAACATTTAAAGGGTGTTTTACCTTCATACTTACTTCCAACTGGACCTTTAGGTATTTTTCTTGCAAATAGTGCTTCAAGTTCTTCAAGTTCTTCATTTTCTCTCTTGCTTTCTTCAAGTTCTCTTGCACAAAAGGCTTTCCTATCAAACTTGTCAAATGATGGTGCAAATGATGTTGATGCCTTAAAAGCTAAGTCTATTTTTATAGTAGCAATAGGACCAAATTCCTCAATTTCAAAGGCTGATTGTTTTCTAGTCAATGTATCCCTAGTTACTAATGTGTTAGGCATTGTTCTAAGTTCATTTATTGCAGCAACTTTCATTTTATATGCTGGTGGCAATCCTCTTAAAACTTTTGAAACAAATTCATCTTCACTTAAGGTTCCTCCACAACATTTTATACCCAAAACAATTTCATTTACTCTTTCCATAAAAGCAGAAATTCTTTCATCCTCTTCCATTTTTAGACTTTCATACCTGACCCAAAAGCTTTCAAGTTTTGCAATTTTTACTATGGAATCTCCTTTATTCAGGGTTTCCAAGTGATCCCAAATAGCTTTAGTAGTAGACCTATCTAATAATCCCATGATTTGGTGATCTGATAGAGTGCTCAAGAGTGCTTCTCTTGCCTTGCAATCATTCTCCTCATCTTTAGTCAAATTTGGTGGATTAGGTTGACTTACAGTAGGAGTAGTATAGCCATTCTTGGTTACATCCCAGATGTCCCTTCCAATGCAATTCAGATGTGTCTCCATTATGATCTTCCATATCCCATAGTTGGTTCCAAAAAGTTTAGGACTTTCTTTTCCTAAAATAGTTGCTAGACATTGGATCTCCTCAAGTTGTTAAACTTCTGCAAAAGAGGACTATGCTCTGATACCAATTGTTAGGCCTCAGAGACAACTGAGAGGGAGGGGGTGAATCAGTTGTTTAATAATATTAAACCAAAAACAACTTAATCAAATTACTGCTTAATAGCAGTGAAACAGTCTGTTATACCGGTGGATAGATTTAATAGATAAATGCAATTCCGATAAATATTGATGCATGAAGCTAAAAGACAAAGTCATCCACAACACATAACACCAATATTTGTATGTGGAAACCTTGTAAAGGGAAAAACCACAGTGGGAAACCTTACCCACAATCAGATGATACTACTGCAAATAGTAAGTGTACATAAATGGGGTCTGCACATGTAGAAAGGCCAAGCGCCTAGAGCTCACTGCTCAAACACAAATGGGAGTCACATTGACTACAATTGGATGGTTAAATCCAATAAGAATGTACTGCTCAAAATAGCATCTTCATATGCTGGATTTAGTACCAGTGTAGTTCTGATATGCTTTCACAAAAACCTAGCTTGACCTTCAAATGATGTGTGTGTGTATAGCTTTGTTTAATCTCACATATACCTTCGCACAAAACCTTTTTCGCATTCCTCCATCGATCTTACAATTAAGACCTTACATTTATACCATAACCTAAGACCAATTTTAGTAGGTCGGCTCTACAAGATATTACAATAAAATCATTTTACAAATAATACAAATATCCAATGCAATAACTGATTGAAAATGTTGGCTTAATGCATTTACAACAATAATTAATCATCTCCATCACGTGCCATGCTGATCTAGAAAAGATAAACCTGCTAGTGTAACTCTAGACCTATTTGCCGGTAACAGCAAATATGCAAATACGAATATGACAATAAATAATTCTCTAAGATAAGATGTCAAAACAATGTCTTCGACATTACAGAGTGTTTTCCAAGTCATTCCAAGTGCCGATGATCATTATTTCCTGCCGATGTACCATATATTGGTGACTGTGCAAAAGTCACTTGCTTGCCGGTGAATGTTGCTGGATCTCCAAAGTGCTAGTGTTTTAGTAGGTGTTGACATCAATGACAAAACCATACCAAAATACCAATAGTGCAGTCATGAACACATCTTCATCTAATAGTCTTCAATACTGTTGCCAAACCACATCACTTCATTCTTTATGAATCTCACGTACCAGTTGTCGGAATATAACTTTCTCTGTCTTTTTACCAGTTGAAGTCCTAATTGTCGGTTCTGATGAAATTGTCTCCACTTGCCAATTAATTTTTACTGGTTCAACTTTAGGACTAAGATGACCCAAAGAAACATAGTTGCCATCAATGACAACATACAAAATAGTCATCAATCAAACTAATATCTTTACAAAATAGACAAGTACTAGTTGCAAAACATTCCCAAGTGATCAAATACCAACAAAATCATCATCACAAAATAGGGTTGGTATCATCATCAGTCACATAATCCATGTAAACAATAATCATATGGAATTCCATGAGTCATATAAATCCATCTATCTAGGAGATACTATATATCAACATCTATAAGAAATAAATATTATATAATAAGTCTCGCATCATCAATCATAGAATTCTTCAATCATAAAGAGTCCTAATAGATAACATGAATCCACATAAAGTCCTAGTATCTGTTGGTATTTTGAGTTTGTTGGTATTTTGCATCAAGATTGCATTAATGATATGTTGTCATTGATGTCAATTGAACTGGTAAACGGTATTCATGTTATTGTTGATATTGTTGTTTTTTATAGTGGCTAGTAACCAGTAAGAAGAGATTTGTGGAAGATGTTGTAAACCTGTATGTTAAGTTTGTGAGTTGAACTGATGTAAAGGGTTAAACTTTCTATGTAATTTAACCAATAAAACCCTAACCGACCAAGTTTGATGGTTTATTATCTGATAAGCGGTAATGATGGAGACACGTGTGATCATTTGATTAAGGAGATATTCAAATTGTTTTGGCACATTTGTTCTTGTCTAGGGAAGGAGTAAAGTGGATTGCATCTAATGCACAACACATGATGAGTTACAAAGTCCATTAGAACAGTGATCATGGAGTGGTTGAAATTGTCTTGAAGAATGTGAAGAGATTGTCATGATTTCTAACGGTCAAGATTGTACCGACTTGTTTGTAATCTTGATGATGAGAATTAGGTTTTTGCTGTTACCGACCTAATTGATTTCTATTTAAGGTCGATGAAGTTGTTTGTTAAGGTTGTTGGCAAGGTTGGTAGAAAACCTGTTGAGTGTGTTTTTGCCAAACTGGTGGATGGATCTGCACTTTGAGTGAAGGTAGACTGAAGGTTATAGAAGGATCTGATCAAGCAAATGTAGTGCTACTTAGATAGATCAAGAAAACCTATTGTTTTCTAAAAGGTACAATAGAAGTTAAATCCCTTAACTAGGTAAGCTCTAACAAGCTTGGTTACTCATTAAATCCTCTAACAAGGTGGTCCATTAGCTTGGATTTGTAAATCCTCCAGCAAGGTTACTCCTAACAAGGTATTGTGCTTCTAACAAGGCATATTTGTAAATCCCTTGACCGGGTGATTCCTAACTAGAATTAGTTCTTAATAAGACTTATTGTAAAGCTCTAATAGGCTTTGGCTCCTAATAGGATGAACTTTGAAAGAGTTTAGATAGCTATCCTTGTGAGTCTCATCTCACCGTGGTTTTTACCTATTTGGGTTTTCCACATATAAACATTTGTGTCAAGTGGTGAATGCTTTTGTGGTTGTGATCTTATTTGTTGATTTGGTTAATCTGTGATAAGGCATGTTATGTAGAAGCATTGAGAGATGAATATGTTGAGTTATGATTAAGAATTGTTGATATCCACAAGATTGAAGTTGTTTACTATTAAAGTTGTCATAACAGTTAAACAGGTTAATGAATATTGATCTTGACTGAGATATGTTTGTCAGTCTCAAATTTTGATTTCCCTTCTATCCTTCTTGTAAGAAATAAACCAATGCTATCTTCAAATGAAAAGATCAAGGAAATTGAAATCAAGAGTAACATATAACAAGGTTTTGAGAACTTCTACACTTTGAACTTATCCAAAGTTTAGGTGGGTATACCTTCTGTGAATATTTTCACACTTTAAACTCAAGATCCACAGTAAACTAGTGCCTAAAAACTTGTGGACTTCATCACCTCATTGAAACTAAAACATTAAAGGAAAAACTTGTATTCATTTTTTAGTATTGATCTTCAAGAAAAGATAGAAAGAAGTCCTACAATCTGATACCAGTGCCTTATATGGGCCACAGAGTCACCTAAATCAAACAATAATTGTCAAAACTGAACACTCACATACATCTCATCATTTCGGCTTTTGTGAATCCCATACATGCCTAACATATATATACATCCTCTCCCATTCAAATAAAACAATTCATCAAATTCATAGCGACAAACAATAGACTTGCTGAGAGAAATATTTCATGCACATTTAATTCCTCTCCTAAAGAGAAAAGGTAGAAACAACGTCTATAAGATTGCCTTACATTCCATAGTCATTCGAACAACCCTTATCCAAATGAAACTAGCAAACTAAAGAGTGCACACCAGAAGACAAAGGAATTTTAGTCCTAAAACTTTCATTTGTATATTCATATTTATTTCTGAAAATATTACATAACTCAGAGCAATCTCTTTAAAACTAGAAAAAAAGGTCCTAAATATATTTTGCCAGAGGTTCTTTACAAAATTCTTGTGATCCCCTTTACACTAGTCCTGGTATCCATTTATAACATCGTGGATGCATACAAGCTTTAGACATTCCTAGAAAGGTTTGTTACAAACCGCAATGTTCTCCAAGAAATGGTTACAAGTCCTATTCAATGTCAATGGCCTCTTCCGTTTGTTGTTTTGTTGCAACCTCTTCTACCTATTCTGGAATATCTTCTTTTTGTCCATTATATTTGTCCTTCCACTCCTAGAATACATCATCATTTAGCCAAGCAAATCTAATAATCTTCCGTTTCATCCCTTCTAGCCTTTTCCAAGTGACCCTTAACTGCCCAATTTTTGTTTCTATGAAACCATAATGTGATTTCACCTTTTCAATCTCCTCAATTATCTGGACAAATAAGGATGTGTCATCAGTGTTAATGATTTCATTAACCCTTTGGGACAATTTTTGGTCCAATTCTTCTAACCATGCCTCCTCCTCTTTCAACTGAATGGGACCAACAAAACCCCCTGGAAAGAATTCATATTTGTGATCTGAATATTCTTTTCTATATAGTTGGGCTTTTCTTTTTACACCTACACTTTCCTCTGAGAGTATATTCATTTCTTTTATAAACTCATTAGTGGACCTAAGATTATTATTCGCCTCTACATCTGCATAGGATGAACACATGAGCTCTAACTCCTTACCTCTAGGCATCCATTTATTAAGAATTGGTTCCAAGGTGGTGTCATCCTCTCTTAATTCAATTAGGATATTCAGGATCCTTTTTATAGAAATGTGTACAACAAAGGCCTTGATAGAATCAACAAACATCAAAATTGTGGCTTTTACCTTCTCTTCATACTTGCTTGCAAACAAGGCTTGAGCTTGTTTCAACTTTTCCAACTCATGTTGGACAGTTTCAGCTGACTGGAAACTAGAAGGCATGGGAGAAGGGGGATATTCTATAATGGGACTGGTAGGTGGAGGTCTTGCTGGAGAGGAGGCTATCATGAGAGTAGAGGATTCACCTAGATGGTGCTGACTTGCTAAGTGACTTTGAAGTCTAGCAATAATGATGTCTCTTTTGGCTACTGCTTCTTTGGCCTCGTTATAAACCTTTAAGATGGTTTCCAATTTTAATTGGAGATTAGCCTTTTCTTTTCCCTCCTTTTCTACTATTGCCATACTGAACTTTGTAGTTTCCAAGACTATGCTTGCAGCTTCCACCACCCTTGTATCTTGGACTCTTTTTACAATCATGCCTCCTAGGAGACTAGAATCTGATACACCTTTCCTCCTTTTATTCTCATCCTTCTTCAGTGACCACATGACTAGAGTAGCATTATCTTTGCTGAAGGTCACTCCTTCCACAAGTTTAGTTTCCTTCCTTACTTCTTCAAGAGCCAGAGCATCAGCTATATCCCATTCAGGGAGGATTAAAACACCAGCCTTAGACACCATCTCTCTTCCCTTCTTAGGAGTAATGGTCTTAAACTCTTCAATCATTTCTTGCTTTACCTCTTCTTCCACTTGAGTTACATCTCTGTGAGTTGTTCACTCTTCCTTTGCTCACATCTGGGTTTGAATTGTTCCATATTTTGCTTCCACACAAAATTCATGAAAGCCCCTGTTGTAACAAAATTGTTGTCAGCCGGGAATTCCTCACTGGCTTCCTTGACAGTAAGGTCTAACTCTTTGCCTTTTAGCTCACCATCAGTCAAGTTCATTTTAGCAATAGGTGGCTCTTCTCGCATCCCCTCTTGTGTCTCCTCATATGTGTAGGCAATCTCCCTGAGACTCCCTAACTGTAACAATTGTTCGGCCACCACTTGCTCATCTCCTATGTGGATGGAAAATTGAGATAGAGAATAGAGAGGTTCACCAGTTTGCACTTCCTTCCCCACTCTTTGTCTTTTAGGGGAATCATGGATGTCAATGACATCTTCTATTTCTCTTTTCCCTCTTGAAGTGGAAGGCTCACCTGTCATTGACATCATCACACTATATTTTGATTTCTTATGCATCACATAATCACCAGGTGGGATAGCCTTAGCAAAGGTAGGCTTAGCTAGGACCAATTTAACCCTGTCAGGGTCATTTTGCATTATAACCTCCCTTTTTTCTTTCAAGGTTTGCATGAGGTCTTCAAAATAAATAATTAAGAATTTTATTTTTTCCTCAAAGGGATTAAAACTAGAGAGAGGGTCATAACTACTATCAAACTGATGAATGAAATCAAGAGCCCTTTTATATGCAACCCACTTCTCTTTCCTTAGTTCTTGCTCATCCAAGCTAAATTCATTTCTGATTAGATCTTTAGGGAAATGAAATTGGTGAGGCCTACCTTTACAAACTACTCTTTTTCTAAACATGCCATTGAAAAAGTCCTCAGGGTATGCACATCTTGCAAATGTAGTTGACAATCTATATGGACTAAATAATTCTTCAAAATATTTCTAGCCACCTTTAGTGATCACAAAATGATGGGTTAGAGTAATAGTTGGGAAAATGGTCCCTTTACCCCTATTGGTCAGCTCTGCCTCTTATACACCTCCAATTTGCCTCAAGACTTCTGCAATCCCTATCCTCAATGGGACCTGATAGGGCAGTAGATATGGAGTACCTCTGAAACCATATACTTTGAAAATGGTAGAAATAGGGTACATATACATATCTCCCCAATTATGAACAATCTTGATACCCTCAGCAAACTCTTTAGGCCTGAAGAATTCCAAGAGAACCTTAGGAATCCTAGGGTTTTTTGTGCACAAAAATAATACTAATCTTAGATGAAAAGCATCTGTCAAACTTAAGATAGCTAGCATCCTCTCTATCCCAAGACAAAATAGTACTCCAAAGTTGAACAGGCATCTCTTCCTTATCTTTCACCTTGACCAAATCCATTTCCTTTGCAAAATAGTCAGCACCCTTAAACAAAAACATGTGCATTAAAAGAGAATACCATCCAAATGGTTTGTCCACCTTACCATTTTTTATCCCTACTAGCCTAGCATGAATTGCATTAGTCAGGTATGGCGCATAATAAAATGTTATTTCTAGAGAGGGGTTTAGAATCTGAGGAATCATCAGCATGTAATGGGTTGGCATGTTCTTCTCAGCATCTTCTCCAAAAATCTGACAAAGTGCCCAATACATGCCCTTAGCTCTTCGGGTAAACAAATTCAAGGAGAAAGGTTCCATAGTGTTGGGGCCTACAACAGTCAACCCTCCAATCTTGACAAAGAATTCTTTCAATGGGCCACTCCTAAGGTGATCCCTTTGTGCATTATACACCTGGGCTAATGATACAAAATCAATAGGTTCTAACAGATTTGAAGTTTCACTGAACTTAAAAACACTTCTGAATTCATCATCATTTATTTTAACCAGGGTTGATCCTTTCACACTTCTGATACATCTAGCAACATGGTCATAGTTTTGTGCAATCAGAGTTAACAAATCCACATCCATGAATACACCAGGGACCACAAGCTTCCCCACATCCAATTCCTAGATACTATTTAAGGGGGCAAGGGAATGTCTCTGACCAAAACCTACCTTGAACAGTCCTAAACCAGACATTCCTATTTGTGGATCCCTAAACCAATTACCTTTGTCATATAAGCCATCCCCAATTCTTAGACGAGGGTTCTTTGGTACCAATTCTTTAGCCTTGGCCCCAGCATTGGTTGACATAGTTAACTGCTCCAAAAAATCATCACAAATATTCCTATCTTGGTAATTTACTTTTCTAGTTAATTCTCTTCTTGGTGGCATCTTGATAATACAACTATATCAATTGAGATTTGCACATTCCTTCAATGAAACAATCCACAAAGAAATCACCAACTTTTAGACTACAATTATCAAGAAAAAAGCACAAAAACCTTGTTATTACACTTGAAGAAAAATGCTCTGTAAAAATTCCTCTACAACAGACTCATTGAAATGATGCCAACATTCAAGTTGATGCAGACCCTAATACGACAGGTTAGCATTGAGCTTTGGAAATTAATTCCGCATGCTTCGGCCATCACCTCATAATTGAATTCACAAATCGAATTAAAAAATGGGCTCCAACGGATCATGAGTTTTTTGAGTATTTCCTCTGTTTCATTGTTTTGCTATTTTGCAAAGCTTAAAACCTCCACACTTTTCTTTTCCGAAGCAATGACAACTGTTGGATCACTGGAACCTGCACTGTTTTTACTCCGTCCGGTCTCTCTGTGTTAGTGATGAGCCCTACCTTCTTTTTGCTATTTTGTGGGCCTTAAAACTTGTGCAATTTTCCTTCGTGAATCAACGTCGGCCATTAGATCATGATCTACCTGCCCGATCTTTATCTCCAACAACAACCGTCAGTCTTATTAACTAACCGTGCATTACCTTGACGGCTAACGGTTTTCACCATTTCACAGAGACTAAGCTGCAGGCATCTTCGGGCTACAAAATAATGACAACCGTTGGATTGACCACAAAATGAACACCTTTTAACATGATTTGGACTTTTCAAGTGGGCCCTTTAACTCAGAGACCACTTGCTTCATCTTGTCACCGGTTAATAAATGCCATGTGGCAGTCGGCCATTTGCTCAAGAAGTTCCATCGGGTTCCATTCTGAAACCGCCACATGCTTTACTTTACTATTCCCCACATATCTGTTGGTTGAACCAAGGCGAGCCCTCAATTACCCTTTAGAGCCATGTGCACTTGACAAGTCACCATTACACTCCACGAAACAAACCATCTATCCTACCATGTGTCTTCCACCTCAACAGTTTGGTCTCAGTCTTTCGGTGGAATTTCTTCTTTGGTGAGCGGTGTATAGGTCTCATCGAATAGGCACTTTCATCGAAACCATTGGGCCCACCATGGACTGCCACCTTAGCGCCATGTCACTGCTCCATCATCGCCACCCGGACCTACCACTGGACTGCCATCAAACCCACCACCTATCTTTCACCATTTTGCGATCACTAATCTCCGTTTGACTTGCGACTATGAAACCATTACAATTCTCCGATCAAATCATACTTAATCGGGCTTTAACTTTATGACCTGCCTATCCTTTGAGCCCACCACCCTTTTCGCTACTTCACGAAAGGTAGAACACATGCACCTTTCAGTCGTGAAACAACGTGAGCCGTTGATCTTTTCAACTGATCATCCTTTAACCAAAGAAGTCACTCGCCTCTGGGACCTGCCAAGTCTTTCGCTATTTCGTAGAACTTAGACCACGTGCATCTCGAGCTAGCGAATCAACATGAGCCATCAGATTTAAAGCAAGATGCAATCCTTCAATTTGACGATCAATCCATCTGGTCGGGCCCACCAAGCCTTTTCACTACTTCACGAACATTAACTTGCTAGCATCTTTGCCTAGCGAAACAATGACAACCGCAAGATTAACAATGAGTTGCACAATAATTAAGGGGCCCGACAAACATTAAAACAAGATAAAGGTAAAGGCGCATAGATTTTGAAAATATTTGAAAGACCGCCTAGGTTAAACCTATGGGGGAACACTTTTAACGATGAACCGACCCTTCCTTAAGTGGAAAAAGTAACGCTGAAATAGAACATAAGGGTTTATTGTTCAAACATAGGAAAATTTAATCACAAAAACCATAAACCCTCAAGTGACCCAAGAAACTCAGAGGTGACAAGGCCATGCTAAACACATTTTCTCAGACTTCTAGGCAATTGTGGGACAAGAATACCCAATTTTTAGATAGTGATAATAGCGGCTCTGACTGGGGATGGTTGATAGCAAGATCAACACAAGAATTCAAAAAATCTATGGAGAACAGACCAAAACCAAGCCTAAAAACAACAACAAAAGAAAGCCTAAATATTATAGACAAGGACCTATTGTGCATGGACATTAAGAGAAGTAATGTTTCAGGAATTGTCCATGCACTGGAAATTCCTATACCATTCATATTCTGCAAAAAATATGAATCCTTATCATTCAGATCAAAAACAATAGAAGGACCTAACCATAATGATTCAAACTTTTTATGTTTCCCTTTGTCTTGCCCTCTTGCATTCCATTGAAGTACCATATCACCTATCTGAAACTTCCTCAATGTGGTCCTTTTATCAAACAAATATTTGGATTGCAATTGGATTTTTAAATTCCTTTTATGGGCTAGACTTTTGATTTCTTCCACCTCCACCATTTGAATCATTTTGTCTTCTATAGGTTCAGATAACTCCATATCCTCAGCTTGCAGGAACTTGTATATAGGAAGAAAATTATTAACTAGCACCATAGATTACATACCATAAACTAACTCAAAAGGTGAGACACCAATTGCTCTCTTAATAATAACCCTATCTGCCCAAAGGGCTAATTTCAACTTTTGGTCCCAAGACCTTTTGTTCTCCTCAAGGATTTTCTTAATAATGTTCAGAAGGCTCTTATTGCTCGATTCAACTTGTCCAATACCCTGAGGATGGTATGGTGAATAATATGACATAATTATCCCATGACTAGTGCAAAATTCAATGAACTCTTCTGATCTAAAACTCATGGCATTATCCATTATTAATTTCACAGGAACACCAAACCTGTTTATGACATTATCCATCAAGAAGTCAATAACAACCTTACATGTGGCTCTCCTAGTGGGTATAGCTTCAATCCACTTGGTGAAATAATCAATGGCTACTATAATCCACTTATGACCTCTTCCTGATTTTTTAATTATTTCTCCAATAAAATCAATGCCCCAATTGACAAAAGGAGCTTCCACTATGACTGGGTTGAGGGGTAAAGCTCCCTCATACTTCAATTTTGATGAAAACTTCTGGCATGGGTCATATCTCTAGACATGTTCATGGGCATCTTTAAAAAAAGTAGGCGAATAATTTCCAGCCCTGACTATCTTACCTACTATTGTCTTAGCAGAGTAATAACCCCCACACACTCCATCATGCATTTCAGTTAACATCCTCTTAGCTTGGGACTTGTCCAAACACATTAACAATGCCCCATCTCTATTTCACCAATATAAATCACCCTGAATATGGACATACTTCTAAGATTTTAGTTTCAATGTTCTTCTCTGATTATGAGTCATTCCCTCTGTATATGTTGCATCCCTTAAAAAATGTGCTATCTCTGAATACTGGTGACCAAGAGGTCCCTAACTTCAACATTATTCACTTCAACATCAAGAAGGTTTGATTCAACCATTAGCTTAGCAAGACCTAAGCCTCTTACCAATTTAGTAATTTTGATCTCCAGATCAAACTCCTGAATTCTAGTTATCCATCTGCATCTTTTACCAATGACTTCGGACTGAGACAAAATGTCTTTGATAGCTGCATGTGGGACATAAGCAGTCACTTGTGCATTCACAAGATATGGCCTAAATGTTTTTACAACTTTGACCAAAGCATATCCTTGCTTCTCCATAATTTCATACTTTAATTCTGCAGCTTGTAATGATTTGCTATAAAAGGCTATGGGGTGTTCATATCCTTCAGTATCTTTTTGCAAAAGAACTACAACCATTGTATGATATGAAGCAAAAGAAAACATAGAGAAAGGCTTACTGTAGTCAGGGGATGTCAACATTGGTGCCTCTTGAATAGCCTTCTTTATTTCATCAAAAGCCTTTGAAGCTTCTTCATCCCAGCAAAACTTTGTATCCTTCTTAAGCAATTTGACAATAGGTTTAACTATTTCTGCAAAATTGGCAATAAACCTTCTAACAAAATTTACTTTACCCAAGAAGGACTGGATTCCTTTAACACTTTTGGGCTGAGGTACATTTTTTATTGCTTCAATTCTTTTAGGTCTATTCTAACCCCTTCCTTGGAAACAATAGCCCAAGCAACTTCCCTTCAGTGACAGCAAAATGACACTTCTTTGGATTTAAGGAGACACCATATTCCAGAGCTTTATTGAAAACCTTCTCCAAGTGCCCACAATGGTCCTCTGCCCTTTTGGAGAAACATGTTAAATCATCTTGATACACTACCATAATAATGTTGATGAATTCCTTGAAAGCTACATCCATTGCTCTCTGAAAAGTAGTTCCAACATTCTTCAAACCAAAAGGCATTCTTACATACACATATGTTCCCCAAGGGGTGGTGAAAGTAGTTTTGAATTGTTCAGATTCTTTTACTAACACCTGGTTATACCCTAAGAACCCATCCTTCATAGACAATAGGTCACAACCAATTACCCTTTGCAACATTGCTTCCATATTAGGAGAAGAATAATTATCTTTTAAAGAAGCAACATTCAAGTTCCTAAAATCAACACAGAGCCTTATGTCCCCATTTTTCTTTCTAACTGGGACCAAATTAGACACCCAAGATGAATGCATTATAGGCTTAATGATTCCCCCTTCCCTCAGCTTGGTTAACTCTTGTTACATTTTAGATTCGAACAGGGGGTTGATAGGTCTTTGTTTTTGTCTGAAAGGCTTAGCATCTGGAAGCAAAGGGACTTCATGCTGAAATAGATCTTGTCTATATGCCTTCAGATCTTCATAAGACCAAGCAAAGACATTCTTATATCTCTTCAATAAGACATGAGGAGACAATTTTTTTCCAATGTAAACTAACTTAGGGGATGATTCTATCACCAAGTTTATTTCCTCCAATTCATCTAACTTGGTGGTTGACTCCTGATGTAAATGACTGTCATTGTAACTGAACATGCCTTCCAACTCTACTAATCCTCTAGGTATTTCATTAGTTTCCAATTGAACCAAGTCATTCCCAAATACAGTTTCCTTATCTTCCACCACTTCTACCAATGCATTGCAATCAATTTTTTGTCCATCATAGTCATCAATGCATTGTATGAACCTAAGAATGTCTTCATTGTCCTCAAACACTTGCCAATTACACACATTATCAGGAATTGCAGACCTACCTTTTATCTCTATTGTGGATACACCAGTTAGTTTAATATCACCATTCTTTAATGCAATGTTTGCTAAGAAATCAGCCATGATATTCTTTGACCTTTCTTTCCAATTAATAGAGAATGCATTAAAATGTTCAATCACATCCCACACTGCATGCTTATATCTTTTCAGTCTATCATTCTTGGATGCATATTTATCTCTAACCTGAGAAACAACCAATTCTGAATCTCCTAACACTCTTAAGAATTGAATCCCATGCCTTTTTGCAACTTCAAGCCCCAATAACAAGGCTTCATATTCAGCAGTATTATTTGTACATTGAAAGGCTAACAAGAAATAATACTTGAAGGTTATACCTGATGGGGATACAAA